>NC_051309.1:69607443-69910474 GCF_015220235.1 Choloepus didactylus
CTAAATGAATGGAAGGACATTCCATGTTCATATATTGGAAGACTAAATATAGCTAGCATTAAGATGTCAATTCTACCCAAAGTGATTTACAGATTCTACAGAATCCCAATGAAAATTCCAGCAGCCTGCTTTCCAGAAATGGAAAAGTCAATTATCAAATTTAGTTGGAAAGGTAAGGGGCTCCAAATAGCCAAAAGTATCTATAACAAAGTTGGAAGGCTCACATTTCCTGATTTTAAACCATACTCTAAAGCCACAGTGGCCAAAACAGCATTTTACTGGCACAAGGATAGATATATTGACCAAGGGAATCAAATTTAGAGTTCAGAAATAGACTTCACACAATGACCAATTGATTTTTGACAAAGCTACCAAGTCCACTCAATTGGGAAAGAATAGTCTCTTCAAAAGATGGTATGGGAGAATTGGAAATCCATATACAAAAGTATGAAAGAGGACCACCCCAGCTCACACCATATACAGCAATTAACTCAAAATGTACCAAATACCTTAATTTACAACTACCAAACTCTCAGAAGAAAATTCAGGGAAGTATCTTCAGGACCTCATGTTAGGCATTCTTGAACCTTACACCCAAAGCACAAGAAATGATAGAATAAATCTATGAATGGGTCCTCCTCAAAATTAAAAAACTTTTGTGCATGAGAGGGCTTTATAACGGAAGTAAAAAGATGAACCTACTCAATGGGAGATAATATTTTGAAACCACATATCCAATAAGGGTTTAATATGCAGAACATACAAAAAAATCCTATAACTCAAAAATAGAAAGCAAACAACTCAATTTAAAATGGGCAGAAACTTGAACAGACATTCTTCCAAAGTGGGTATGCGAATGCTAAGGAGCACATGAAAAGATGGTCAACATCAATAGCTATTTTGGAAATGCAAATCAAAACCACAGTGAGATATCATGTAACACTGACTAGAATGGTTACTATTACAAAAAACTGAAAATTACAAGTTTTCAAAAGGATGTGGAGAAATAGCACAATAGCCTCTCTGGAAGACAGTTTAGCAGTTCCTCAGGAAGATAAGTATAAAATAACCATATGACATGGCAATCTTGCTACTAGATACATACCCAGAGCAATTGAAAGCAGAACTTGAACATATATTTTGACCCTGATATTCATAATGGCATTATTAACATTGCCAAAAATTGGAAACAACCCATGTGTCCATCAAATGATGAGGGGATAAAAAAAAATGTGGTGTATACATATAATGGAATATTAGTCAGCCATAAAAAAAATGAGATCCCGAAGCCTGGGATAAAGTAGATTAAACTTGAGGACAATTTGCTGAAGCCAGGCACAAAAAGACAAATATTGCATGATCTCACTGATATGAACTAATCATAATAAGCAAACACATATAGTCAGAATATAGAATCTAGGCTACCAGATGATAGATGGGATTAGAGAATGAGGAGTTGATGATTAATTCATAGATAATTTCTATTTAGGTTGGTTTAAATGTTTATAAATGGTTGGCGGTGATGGTAGCACATAATTGTGAGTGTAATTAACATCACTGAATTGTATAAATGAATGTGGTTAAAAGGGGAAACTTTAGGTCATATATGCTACTAGAATAAAAAATGAGAAACATGGTACTGTATACCACAGTGGACATTTTGTAGACTATGGACCATAAACAGGTAAGAATAAAAGTATAAGTTATTTTATAAATTATAACAAATTATGACATTAATACAAGGTGTTAATAATAGGGCAGTATATGGGAAATTACTCTTAATGTAATGTAACTATGGATAATGGTTAATGTTTCTATTTTAGTAATCTTTCATCAATTGTAACAAAGGTAACTATTGTTAAAAATATTGCAGAGGTGGGGAAAGATGGAGATATAAGGAGTTGTGGGATTTAGTTCATTATCTAGGACTACCAGTAAATAACCAGGAACTTCTAAAACAACTGTCTTGGGGACTTCTGTGATCAGATGCACATCACACACTAGCCTGGAATGCGTGGAAAGGTCGAGATCACAGCCCAGAGTTGCAAGTAAATTCTTCCACACTGTGGAAGCGAGTGTACCTCACTCATTGGCACAGATGGCTGTCTCAGAGTCTCTCCATGGTGGAAAACGGAAGCCCTCTCTACTAGAAGAAAGAGAATGAAAGCTCAACCAAACTCCAATTGCAGATTTGGTTAAAAAATTCAGACTGCTGAATACAAGCTCTGAGCACAGATAAATCTACAAGGCAAACACAAAAGAAACCAAGAGATCTCTCATCAGCAGTTAGGAGGCAGGGATGATGAATAAAACAGACTTTTGAAGTTGGCTGAGCTTACAATACTGGAAAAGGACTGTGCTCCAAATAAAGGGGCACAAAGGGCCAGGTACCAACTCTGGTTCTTTATTGGTGAACATGGGATGGTAGGTACCAGCTCTGAAAACCATTTTTTTCTTTTCTTCCTTCTTTCTTCCTTCCTTCCTTCCTTCCTTCCTTCCTTCCTTCCTTCCTTCCTTCCTTCCTTTCTTTTTTCACTTTTGGCAGCCCATTAAATAAAGCAGCAGACATTCTCAGTTACAGCATTGTCCCAGGCAAGGGAGGAATTGAGGAATGATTGAGAGATAAAATAACCAATCAGGTGAAGGACATAGTACCCTAAAGGGCATATCTTCCACAAGAAAAGGGGGAGGGGAAGGTCAAGTGCAAGTGGAAAGTACCCTTCAGAGGATTTAGACCCCAGGGTCTGGGATATCAGCAGCAGTTTCAACCCACAAAAAGTGGAGACCAGCCTGTCTCAAACATGCAACAGTTTCAAATTACAAAACATGGAAAACAGCCTGTCTCAACCACATTCCTGGCAGGGGGTAAATGGGAATGCTTGAGAGACCTGTAACTTTTCTACCCTCTGAGAACAGGAGGTTGAAGAATGGCTTCCCTCAAAAAAATAAGAGGGGGACAATGCCCAGCACAGGTGGTGACTGTTATTTAGAGAATTCAGATACTAGGAGATGGAAAACAGAAACAGTTTAAGCATGTCTTCAGCCTCACCGTCTGTCTCAACCACACCCTTTGCGGGGGCAGGGTCCACTGAGAGTTAATGGCATAGTACAGTTTTACATTGGTGTGGAGCAGCAAGCTGACAAGCACCATCTGCTGGGCAAGACATGAAAAACACAGAATTAAGAGGCTTGACAGGAAAGACGGGCATCCTACTGATTACACTTTCTTCATGAGTCCTGGGCTTGACCTGTCTGAAAATATCTGATTGTCATTGATCATATTTGGGGACACCCTCCTCCCAGTGCCAGAACTCCAGGTAAAACTTGCTAGATGTAATGAAAGGGGTGTTAAAAATATAAAGAGGCAAAAAACAAAACAAAAGAAACAGCAGATCAACATTCCCTGAGGTGGAAGAAGGAAGTGAGAGCTTATCCTGGAGTTGAAACAACTGCACATACATAAAAAGGGCAATCTCAAAAAACTTCCATATAGGAAGGGCAAGAATCAGAAAAACAAGAGCTAAAAAATTCTGATCAGTTAAACAGAAGATATGCTAGGGGTCTAGAATAAATTGAACTGAATGTGAAAGAACAGATAGAGAACAAAAGCAACCACAAGAAAACCCTAGGCAAAAGAGAGAAAATGAACTCCAAAATAAACTAATCAAGAAAGTCAGGTGCCTAGACAACAGCAAAAAATCACAAATCATATTAGGAAGCATGAAGTTATGACCCAGTCAAAGGAAAAAACTGATACTTCAAACGAGGTATAGGAGTTGAAAAAACTAAGCAAAAGCACTTAAACAAATCTGCTAAATCAATATTCAATGATTTGAAGGAAAATATGGTGAAAGAGTTAAAGGATATACATAATTATGGAATAAAAAAAGTTTCAAAAAACACTATGCTACCTTTTAATAGTGGTCATCTGCTCTAGTCTACTCTATTCTCTATCCTATTCTACCAAGTCTCATTCTAATCTGTTCTGTTCTGTTCTGCCCTATTCCATTCTATTCCATTCCTTTTATTTAATTATATTTTTCTATTCCAAACTATTCTATTCAATTTTGTCTATTCTATTATTTTAGTGCTGGGCTTAATCCATTAAACTGATTTAATAACCTAATAATGTGTTCTGATGCACAGTTTGAAAATAATATTTTAGACTATAATGAACATATTTGTAATTATTAAATTACATAAAGATATTTAGATGATCATGTGATCAGAAGTTTTTAACTAGATTCTGTTTAATTTGCGATTTTAATGAGGTGATTCTTAACTCATTCAATTGTGAACTAGATTTGTGAAATGTAGTGTGCTATTCAATTATGTGACCTTATTTCTTCTGAAATTAAATGAGTTTTATGTGAAGGAGGGCTTCCTCAATGGATAATGCAAAATCAATATGTAAAGACACATGTGAAAGGAAGGGGAATTGGAAATATTAATGAAAAGAATTGGGATAGAATAAGATCAGGAGAAGAAAATCATAAAGGAGATTACAAGGCAGAAAAGAGAAAATAAACATACGCAAAAGGCTTAACAAGCTCAATAAAGAAACAAATATAAGATGTGATGTTGAAATGAGGAGAAATTTCATATCAAGGTCCTTTCAAGAGAGAACTTACTACTACTAATAACATAATTATACTGAGTACGTCTCACCTGTCAGGTGCTATTCTAGGTGCCAAATGTGTGTTATCTCATGTATGGTCTCTAACAACCATAAAAGTTATTTGCCATTATTGTCTCTATTTCTAAAAGGAGGAAATGAAGGTAAGGTTTTCAGAGTTGCAATATTGCAAGTGTTTTTTCAAGGATGTAAACACAAATTTCCTATTCCCAAATCCCATACTTGTAAGAAGTTTTTCCAACTCCTTAACTACTTTACTAGCTACTTAAATACTCTTAACAACTCCCTTGTACTATACAGTTAATACATTGAGCTGGATAAAATTATATTAATATTGTAAATAAGGAAATTTTTCTAGAGTCATACCAACAGTAAGAAAGTGCTTCAAACATACATGACTAAGTTTAAGTCCTGTTTTCTTAAAAATTTTGCTATACAGAAACTAAGAATTTTGACTATGTTCTCCCCACTCTGCTACATGATTTATCACCTTTGCAATATCCATTTAATTCTCACTATGACCTTATGGAAAGCAATTATTACCTCAGTTTTGTGCATGTGTGAAGACATTGAGGCACATATGGCTTAACATCATATATAACATAGATAATAGAGAGGAAAGCTTAGATTCAAACACAAACTATTTTAATCTAGTGCCTGGAATATTAATCAATATGCTATTAGGCTCATCAACAAAGATGTACCACAGGATATTAATACTTGCAGCACAGTATTTAAAACTTAGGGATTAATAGTTTATGGAAAATTTCCAAATTGAGAGAATTAGAGACCACAGTAGAGGAAAAAGAGACCATGCTTTTTGGAGGATATTTGTATGTATGATTCCTAACAGCAGAAAATGAGCTGGGGGATGTCAGTCTTGGTAAATATTACACATATATAGAACTGCTGTTCTGAGGAGTGTCTGTAAGTACTATACAGATCTGTGATTAGAGAGCATAGTTAATGGAAGTAAGTCTTTATACACAAATGAACAGAGAATACTCCTGACAGGTTTTTGGAGAAAATGAAAACTCTCTAAGTTTCTCATATAACTCCAAAGACTAAGATAAATCCTGATAGATTGAAGTTAAAAAAAAATAAAAACAAAACAGTAAAATATGGGTGAATTTATATCATGGCAAAGGTATTTGGAGATCATAAGAACATGAAAAAAATCATAAAGAAAAATTCACAAAAAATCTGTAAATTAGAAAAAAACAAAACTTCATTGAAGGGAATCAAACAGCAAACTGGGGGGAAATGTATTTGCAAATAAAAGATCAGTAAAGCAGTGCTAAAGTTCATCTACAAAATGTTCATACAAAACACTGTAAAAATACATTAGGAAGCTATATTCCAAAAGGAATATGACAGAATGTGGTACATTGGGAGACTTTTTCATGAAGGGATATAGCTCATAAAAAGCAGGGTCATTTATTTAGCATCAAAGTGATTAAGAGTCTTTTCTCTGAAATCTGACTGACCTGAGTTTGAATCCAGGTTCACTCTGCCTCATGGCAGCTTAGTGGCCCTGGGCTACATAGCTTCAAAAAGTTCCTTTAGGAATTTGGCTGCTTTCTACAAAACTCCACTTCTTATTTAATTGTACATTTTTCCCCTCTCTTTGGAATTTTTTCCAATTACAATCTCTGCATGATTCTCTCACATTGCTTCCTATCCTTGCAGACTTGACTTATGTACGTCTTATGAGTAACTCGGGCCTCCTCTTTTCATCTTTCTCTTCTCTTGTTCACCTCTTCCTATTTCATTGGCCTGTTTCTATCTTTTGAAGAAGTTTTAATGGAAGGAACCATAGAAAATTAGCCAACATAATAGATATGAATGGTATTTAATATAGAGAATGGGAGAGAGAGTCAAATTTGGAAATGAAAATAAAAGAAGTTGGAATTGCCACATATAATTCAGGGTACACAGTTAAATTAGAATTGCAGCAAACAATGAATTTTTTTCGGACATATTGGGACAATCCAATATATTGGACATATACTAAAAAATTGTTGTTTATCTGAAATTTGAATTTAATTTTATGACATGCATTTTTATTCTTACTAAATCTGGCTGTGGAGACCCAGGGCCTGGGATCCCCCACCATATTGAGAGTAAGTTATTGCACATAGCCACCTACTTGACTGGGACAGAAGTTAAAGGTCATCAGACTTCCTCAGAGGGGGAAAGAGTGTTCAGATGGTATCATAAAGAAAGCATTGAAACTCTCCTCCCCTGATCATTGTTGGTAACAAACCTCCAGACCCCTGTGTCATGAGAACCTGCTGAAACTCTGTTTTCATACCCCATAGAATGTCTTTGTCCTAACCCTTATAAGATGCCCTTTGCACTTCCCAACCTTGCAAAGCTCTAACTCCATTTTCCCCATACAGTCACCACTGGGGAACCCTCTCCTGTTTGTAAGTCCTAATAACTTTCATGTCTGACTCTGTGCCTCGTGTTTTTTTTTTTTGGTCTAGGTGCTGCACCAATCTGAGCCCTTTGAGAGCTGGTTTGGACACTGGCATTCTTCAAGGGAGGGCATGTATTAAATAAAATAATCCTAACCTTGAAAATTCTATTTAAAACTGGCCCATTTTTGAACTTGACTAAAATGACAACCTAGGAATTTTGGGAAAAGTGAAACTGAAAAACTATTAAAATAAATCAGGCTGCTGTAACGAGAAAAACATAGTTAAAAGCATGGAACCTGATTTAGAACTCTTTGTAAGTCAGAAGCTACAGAAATGTTTTGTTTAGTACAATAAAATGACTATCCCTAAGGTATATGTGGTGGATTGAATTGTGTACCTTATTTTGGGCAAGTTCTTGGTCTTGGTTCACATTTGCATTCTGATTCATGTAGTCCCATTGTAAGTAAGATTATTTCAAGATGTTACTTCATTTAAAGTGTGGCCCAATTGAATCAAGTTGGGCTTTACACCAGATTACTGATGTCCTTCATAAGCAGAGTGAAGGTCAGGCAGAGAAAGAAACCATGGTGAGGAGCCACAATCTGCTGGACCCAGAAGAGAACAGACAAAACATCACCATGTGTGTTATCGTGTAACAGAAAAGTCAAGAAACCTCCCAAATTGTATGACAACCAGAAGATATTGTCCATATGAGGAAGCCTCTAAAACCATGAATTGACAAATTCTTGTTGTTAAAACCAACCTTTCTATAGCATCTGTTTTAGCAGTTGGGAAGCTAAAACATTTTTGATGCAGGAAAGTGGGGTGCTATAGTTGTAAATACCTAAAAATACGGAATCAACTTTGGGATTGGGTAATGGGTAGAGGCTAGAAGAATTTTAAGGTCTCAAAAATAAGTGAGAGCTGCAGAGAAAGTCTGTATTGCCGTATAGAATGCATAATTCATCATAGGCAGAATGTTGATAGAAATATGGACATTAAAGGTGTATCTGGCAAGGTCTTAGAAGAAATTTTACACATTTTTAGGTAATTGCGATAGCAATACCCCACATGATTCATTTGGACACAACTTAATGAAAGTAACATGAATAGATCTTATTTAAAATGGGTCTGCATTCACCAGAATATGGACCAAGACTGAGGACATGTCCAAACTGGTGTACACAATTCAATCCACCACAACACTTAAGATATGACTTGGAAGATCTTTTGTAAAAATGAGTTACTAAAGGAAAACAATATTATATTTATGATTGTTTATAATTCAAAGAGATAGAAACCTAGAAATAATGTTTATTTATGAATGGAACCAGGTAGATATATAGGAAAATTATGTCAAATGCATTAATTGCTATGGGTATAAGTATCCTAGAATTCTGTTTGAAGGATAGTGTCATCCATATGGAAGAGTGGTTTTATAAACTTTTTTTTAAAGCTAATAACTGTATCTAACTTAAAAAAGGGTAACAACAATTTTTGTAAAAATTTTTATATGAGAGATCAATACATAAAATAGAAAATAGAAGAATTGCAGTTGAGGAGTTCAAAATCTTAAAGAGTACGAGATTAGACATTTAGCAGCCCTGAACACTGACAAGATGAAGAATTTTCCCAGTATGTATTTTTTAAAAAAAGCATTGAGAACTGTAAATAAAAGTAAGCTCCAAAGGGCCAATTCCTAATTGATTCTTGTTTTCAAATATAATTTAAAATTGTTATTCCACCTTTTGGAGCACTTTCTTTACTAGTGCCTGATTCAAAAACAACTTACATACTTGATAAGTCAGCAATGATAAAGACTTTTTTGTCTCTTCTGCTTCTGTTTGATGGAAGCCCTGAAGAGGGTTCTGAAAAATAAGGAGAGCACTGATCAAAATATATTTGGGAAAAAGGCAAGTAAATTTGGTAAAACTGACAGATACTATGAGAAAAATGAAATAAATGTTGTTAAATGTGGAAACAAAGATACTGGCTTTGCTGATTGTTATGTATCATAACTAAAATATCACTTGATTTTTAAAAGTTACATGGACATTATCCAATTCCTGTGAGAAAAGTATTACATGGGAGATATGAAAATTAAAGAAAGGAACAGAAGCCCATTTTTACTTCAAGGTGGCAAAGTGTGTATACCTTAAAATATAATATAAAATTCTCTTACCAAAAGGAAGTAAAGCCCTAGGATTCAAATATCATAAGTAGGTATTTTCAATTGCAAAGTCATTTAATGGAGTTCAAAGACAGAAATTAGAAACTGAAGAAACAGTAAGAAATAGAATTACTCTCTCTTCACCTACGCTGTAGTTTCCTCTCCAGGTATTCTGGTCACAGGTGTTTATTTATCATGCTTTCTCTCTGGCCATTTCCAACTGCTTCCATATCTTCAGATTCCAAAAACAAAACAGACATCCCAACATGTAACTGGGATTGTGCAGACGGTGGCTCATGGTTGTCAGTTCCCAGTTAATACTGTTAAATATTTGTGTTAATGCTGTAATTTGGCAGGAGAGCAAGCTCTACAAGTCATAAACTTGATTGCTTTCAATCTTTTCCACCGAGTTTCTAATAAATTTCCTGGCACATTTTAAGATCTTAAAATAATCTCCTGAACAAATTAATAAACACTTATTTACTAAGGATTATTATAGAAATTGTTCTCAGTGTTAGCGATAAAGCAGAGTTGAAGGGGCTTTGGTCTCTGCCCTCATAAAAACATAAACGATTAATGTTTGACAGTGTCCCATTGTTGTAACAGAATTGAAAATAAAAATGGAAAATGAGGAGAATTGATGTCAAAAATAGGCAGAAGCCATATCATAAATGCCTTTTAATGCTATGCTAAGGTTTTGCTCCAACACTATAAGCAATGAGGCATCATTAAAGATTTTTGAAGCTGGATAATGTACTTAGACAATACCAAGAATATTCAGATTTCAAAATTTTTAATCGCCTAAACTGCAGTTATATTAGATGGTCTGGTAATATCATAAATGCACGGCTTAATTTTATTGACCCATATAAATAGGTGTCTCAGTGTTTCATGAGTTGTCAGATGGCAATGGACTAAGAATTTAGCAACCGGGTTACAAATTCTTCATCTGAAAGTACAAATCACTGTCAACATTTTGGGGACTGGAGCCCAATTTACCAAAGCAGGTAGGAGGAACTCAGGAGATTCAGGTCAAGTAGATAACACAAAAGCTTCAAATCTTCACACACACACACATACACACACACACACACACAAACACACATTACAAGTATATGGAAAAATGGATATAGAGAGAGAAAAAGTAAGAGAGAGAACAAGAGAGATTATAAGAGACTAAAAGCAATAGAGTTTGCATTTACATTCACGAAATGTCTAAATGTTACAATCCTCAAAATTAGTCACAACTTTGGGGGTAGATGTGCTAGAAAACAGGAATACTGTTTCAATATTGCTTGTCTTGGAAATATAGATTCTTAAAAACTAGCTAAGTGATTGGGTCTAAACCAATCACCTTGGGTGGGAGCTTCTTTGGTAGAAGGAAGGACAGAGGTTTTTCTCTCATTCAATATCCTTAGTTTTCAGGTAGTGTTTGGCATCAGTACTGAGTTAAGAGACAGTGGGTTGCTGTGCAGTCTACAGCAATAGTATAAGAAAAGCCCTCTTGTCTCCCCAGCCAGCAGAGTGAAGGAGAACTGCCTGGCCTATGGTTTACTTTGATGGTGGGTGTGCCAGTTTGAATGTTTTAGGTCCTGTAAAACACCATTATCTTTGATGTAATCTTGTGTGGACAGATGTATCAGTGTTGATTAGATTATAATTCTTTGAATGTTTCCATCAAGCTGTGACCCACCCAACTGTGGGCAATGACTCTAGCTGGATAGTTTCCATGGAGCTGTGGCCCTGCCCATTCAGCATGGGCCTTGATTAGCTCACTGGAGTCCTATAAAAGTCCAGACAAAAGGAGCAAACTTGCTACAGCCAAGAGGGACACTTTGAAAAACACACAGAGATGAGAGAGGAGCTGCAGCTTACAGAGACATTTTGGAGATGGCCATTGAAAGCAGACTTTTGCTCTGGAGAAGCTAAAAGAGAACAAATGCCCCAAGAGCAACTGAGAGTGACATTTTGGAGAGAAGCTGAAGCCTCAAGAGGAACATCCTGAGAGAAAGCTATTTTGCAACCAGATCTCTGGAGCAGACGTCATCCATGTGCCTTCCCAGCTAACAGGTTTTCCAGACACCATTGGCCATCCTCCAGTGAAGGTATCTGATTGTTGATGACTTATCTTGGACACTTTATGACCTTAAGACTGTAACTTTGTAACCAAATAAACCCCCTTTTATGAAAGCCAATCCGTTTCTGGTGTTTTGCATTCTGGCAGCATTAGCAAACTAGAGCAGTACGCATGCCAGAAAACCTGGAGATAGGAAGCTGCTGGTAGTCAAAAGAAATTTTAGCTTGAAAGCACCACTGGGTACAGTCCAATACAACAGATATGAAATCACTCATTGCATCAAACATAGATTCCAGCAGTGATGATGAACAAAGAGCCGTGACCAGGGGTTGCCAAGAACAATGACTGAATTCAAGGATGACATGTTCTTACTGATCCATCTTTGTCCTGTTTATGTTACCACCCCTGTGCTACCCACCACCCATGCCATGAGTTGAAAAATCCTACTCCTTACCCCATAAATACATACTTTAACACTGAATATTTTTTTTCAAATGAGATTGAACAACACTTTAGAGACTATATTATTATACAGGATTAGATTCACTGAAGCTAAATAAAGTTAACTGTTTTGCAGTAATCCATGAGTGATGGATTCAAATGAAGTATTAACTAAAGTAAATAATAGTAAATTAGTTAAGCTAAAGAGCAACATTTTCTCAGTATATGTAACTTATGATATAGGTGAATTTTACCAATCCACTACTAATAATTCTATTCAATTTGCTGCATTTACCAACATGTGGTAAAAATTACACTGATCATGCATTTCATGCACACTCCTTGGCAAATGTGCCTCCAGAAATTTGTTAATGGAGGAAATTGTAGGAGGCAATATTGTTCAAAGAATGGCTTAAGTCTTATCTTGAAGTTCTCTTTGCGCTGAGGACAATTTTTCACTTAAAGGAAATGCTTATTTAGTATGACTTTGGTGGAAGTGAAGGGAACTCACACAGTGCTTTTCCTAGAGTCTTAAGGAGTGCCTATCTGAAACTGTTTATTATGCTTTTAGAATAGATACAGGCAGAAATTATGACTGGCAGTTATATGTCAAATTTTATTTATCCAGGCAATATGCAAGTTCAAGCTCTGTAAGTTAAATGTGTAGGTGTGCATTGCCAGCTCTCTTTAGATTCAGATTCAAATAATAGCTACTGATTGTTATTTATAGGATAGATCTAGGTCTAAACACTTGACCATCATTTTAATAATGAAATCCCCTGAGAAACCTGTGAAAGATATATTATTATACCCTGTTTATAGATGAGAAAACTGATATTAAAGTAGTTAACTTCCTAAGAACAAATAGCTATTAAGATGAAAGATCCAGGATTTGAATGTCAGTGGTCTGGTAATTTGAATTCTAATGCTTTAGTTATTGGTGGTGCTGTTTTTTTTTTTTTTTCCCCTCCTTGTGTGTGTGTGTTTTTTTTTTTTTTTTGCTTGTTTTTACTCTACCTTTTCTAGCCACCAAATTTGAAAATCAACCTATATTCTGTGGACTCTGAAGTTCAACTATCATTCTCAGCTCCCAAAACCCCTGCAAATTAAACAAATAAAATTACTTTTATTATGATGATGATGAAGATGATGATGTTGATGTTTCAAAATAAAAGCTAAATCAAACCCTGTTCAGCTCTGTGGCAGATGTTCTATTTCTAGCTAAATTAGTCATTTAATCTGTCTCTCCTTTGTATGTTTTTATTGTTTGTTTGTTTTGGAGAATGGCACCAAGTTAATGAATTGCCTTTCAAATCCTCTCTTGAAAACATGCTTATAGCCATGGACAATGTCTAGACCCAGGTGTGGGAGCAGAATTAATTAGCAATGTGCACATTAGACACATCTCAGAATGCTGCATATCCAATACAAATTTCCAAGTGTTTAATGTTCATTCAAACGTGTGCAGTGATTGCAGCATTATACATGGCAAGAGTGGTGTGAGTTTATGAGCTTGGACAGAGCTTCCTGTAGACATAGGAGAAAACTGAATGAAGCAAGGTAATGAAGTCTTCTACCGATTCCTTTGGAATTGATTCTTATTGCATTAGCCAATAGGATGCACATCTTGCATAATAATAACTTTGCTATAAGAAGACATTCCTTTGAATTGATTCAGTACACAATATTCTGTTTATGTTGAAGTGTGTGCTTGCCCCTTTAAAAATATCTGTTTTCAAATAAAATGCTAGTATCACGTGAAAAACAGGACTAATACTCTTTTTACAATTGAGTTATAACTTATCTTTAAAAGTACCTATCATTTCTGTTGGGTTTAGGGGTTAGTACATTACACTTTTTTTCTGCACAGATTTGTAACAAATTGAGAAACAGACAAAAGAGTGTTCAGACAAACAGAAATCAAAATAACATTAGTCTTAATGTTATTTAACATTAAATTGGGATTGGGATATGGACACCAGTTGGAAAGTGTGGTTTTAGATTTATGACAAAAAGGACTTCTAAGTGCCAGAACTAGGTTAGAACTGGGTAGTTAGAAGCAGCACTGGACAATTTCAGACATCCTCTGTCAAGAAGAAGCCTCTTACTGTATAGCAGAGAAAGTGCAGAATGAAATCATTTTGCAAATAAGAGCAGACAGAGAATCAAGGTAAGGGTCAAACCATGCATATTTACTTTTCACAAATTCACCAATAAAGTAAATTGGTTATAATGCGAAAATGTCAAATTCTCTATCCTGTATTAGAATATCATCTTGCTCTGTTAAAACCTAGTGCAACACACTGGTGTTTATGGAGGCAGTATGCATGATTTGCAATGGGTAGAGGTGGCCAAAGAGTACATCAACTGAGGAACAGAATGGTGAACTGTTGTGTCTGCATAGAATAGAATATTGAGCAACTGCAAGGAGTGAAGCTATGAGATAAGCAAGGAGAAGAATGGATCCTGTAGACAGCATTTTGAGTGAACTATGCTAGAAACAAAGGCAAATGCATCACCCGTATGGACTAACCACACTGTGTAAACTCAGAATTTAACCTTAGAGCACAGCTATCAGGGGAACACTTATTGTAACAGTCCCTAGAGAGTAAGATCTTACAGCAGTCACATCTATTCCTGAATCGTAATGAGTATCTCCAGATTCTGAGAAGCTGACCCCCTTGTGGATAATCTGCTCAATCCCTAGAACTTAGATATCTGTGTGTCACCTGAAACTCAGAGCTAGAACTTGGCAAATATGAATGTCAGTATTAGCACATATAGCAACTGTTAAAAAAAGCCGAAAAAGAGTCCAGACTTCAATTAGACATATGAATGAAGCAGATGTAGTTAGGACTATGGCAAATCGGGCCAAAGGGTAAAAGATGATATTGATTGTGTTTTAAAACTTCAAATTCCATGTGAGACAAAGGGAAGAGATGTTTATTGGCACAGGATCTATATTTCCTAAATAATTTAACTCATACAGTGTGTTCAAATGCCATAATTAATGGAACTTTGAATTGAAGTGAGACCTAGTAGGTTTGCATAGATTAGTGTGAAATAGTGACACATCCCAAAGTAATTTGGTCAGAGAATAAAATTATATATGCAGGGCCCCCTGAGGAGCTGGGGGAAAATTCAGACATGTTGGGCTTCCTCACCTGAATTGTTTCTAATGTGCTCACGAACATTGAGGACTGGCGGTTTGATGTGCCGAGCCCTCTATTTCAGAACTTGCACTTATGAAGCTCCTTATGGCAAAGGAGAGGCTATACCTGCTTATAATTGTGCCCAAGAGTCTCCCCCTGAGTGCCTCTTTGTTGCTCAGATGTGGCCCTCTCTCTGTAGCTAAGCCAACTTGGCAGGTGAACTCATTGCCCTCCCCCCTTTGTGGGATCTGACTCCCAGGGGTGTAAATCTCCCTAGCAATGCAGGATATGACTCCTGGGGATGAATCTGGACCTGGCATCATGGACTTGAGAACATCTTCTTGACCAAAAGGGGAATGTGAAATGAAATGAAATGAAGTTTCAGTGGATGAGAGATTCCAAATGGAGTCAAGAGGTCACTCTGGTGGGCATTTTTATGCACTATATAAATAACCCTTTTTAGGTGATAATGCATTGGAATAGCTAGAAGTAAATACCTGAAACTATCAAACTGCAACCCTTGACTCTTGAACATGATTGCATAACAATGTAGCTTACTAGGGGTGACTGTGATTGTGAAAACCTTGTGGATCACACTCCCTTTATCCAGTGTATGTGTGGATAAATAGAAAAATGGGGACAAAAACTAAATGAAAATAGGCTTCCCTTGTGATTACCCTGGGCACACCCTGATAATTCAAGGCAATATCCTAATCACTGTCCTTAACATAATCACACCTGCAAAGTCCCTTTTCACATGTGAAGAGACATATTCACAAGTTCTGGGGATTGGGATATGGACAGCTTGGGGAGGCCATTATTCAGCCTATCACAGTAATGTATTTTAAATAACCTGGTGGCTATGAATTTTGCTCATATTAGTACCCACAAATCTTGACTATATGAAATTGGAAGACTTGGCTTTGGGAATTATTGAGAAATAAACTGCACACACTCATAATTGCATTATCTAAATCATTTAAAAAATATGCCCATCTCTGTTTAGTAAACTAGTTTCTCTTTTGCTAAACAACTATTTCAGTAGTTCTGATACACAGTTGAAAAAAGTCATTCATGAATTCCTGTGTTTTTGTTTTGTTTTGTTTTGTTTTCCCATAGAGATATAATCAAATAATAGACAGGACTGAAAATAATCGGAAAAGTAACAGATTTTTGTTTTTGTATGTTGGTTTGTTTGTTTTTCCCTGCATGAAAGTCACCTGAAAATTTTAGGCCACTATGAGATGTGTTAAGAACTGGCTTGTTAGAGAACACTGGGCAACTCATTTCTTGTTCCATCTGTTTTTACTGAATGTTAGTGTGTTTTTGTCTAGATGCCTTCCAAACCAAAAAAGTAGAAGAAAGAGGAGAAGGAGAAGGGAAAGGAGGGGGAGGAGGAGGAGAGGGAGGAAGAGGAAGAAGATTTATTTTGAGTAAAAGCAGATCTTGAAATTTAGCAAGTTACAGCAGATGTGAAGACTCTCCTTAATATGGTTTCTCCAGTTTCCTGAGTTGTTTCCCACAATTTTTGGTGACTTTCAAAATAACACTGACGATAAGTCAGCAGAGTACAAACACATTTAGAAACCATCTTATAGCATAACATTTCTGGGTAAGAGTAGGGGACATTCATTCTCAAACCTGCTGAAGGAACAACAAAAAAGTATGATTCCTCAAGTAATAATTGGTAGTTTAGGAAAGGAATGAATTACAAATGTCATAATTCCCATAAAATTTGCACTATTTAACATTTTGTAAAATTATAACAATTTAAATTGTTTCTCTACACGTATCTCTTTTTTTAATAAAGTTGTCGCAAATCACATGTGAAGCTGGGTGGAGTTTAACAAGGTAGACCAACCATTGTAACCAGCACTTAATTGAAGTAATTGAACACTACCAGCTCCCAAGAAACAGCTTGAAGTTTACTCTAAGTCACTATCTGCTCCCTACCCTGCCCCAAAGTAACCAGTTGACTTCTAATGCCATCAATTACTTATAGCTGTTTTGAAATTTTTGTCAAAAAATTCATTTAGGCCTGATTTTCTGCATATATTTTCTTTGTGAAATCTATCCATGTTTTTTGCACTTGCCAATGGCTAGTTAATTTCCATTGCTGTATAGTATTTAATTTTATGTATGCCTATATGCAGTGAAGTTTATTGATTCCAGTGTGGATGGATATGTCTTCTATTTTCTGTTGGGGGAAATTAAAAATACTACTGCTATGAATGTTCTTATACATTGATTTGGTGAACCTAAGTATGTATTTCAGATGATATAGCAAAGTTAGTGGAATTTCTCAGTTTTAGGGTGTATATATGCCCAGTTTCAGTTAGTCCTGCAAACTGTTTCCCAAAGTGGTTGTGGAATAAAACTTGGAATAACTGGAATAAAACTTCCAGTTACTCCACATCCTTGACAACACTGGTATTCTACAAACGGTATTTGTGGTGGTTTTAATTTTGATTTTCCTAATGACTAGGGAGATTGAGCATCTTTTCATATAGTTTTTGGTAATTTGGGGTATCATCTTCTCTGAAGTGACTGTTTAAATCTCTTCTCAATTTTTCCATTTGTTTTCTGTCTTTTATAATAGATTTTTAGGTTATTTCTATATTAAAGATTTGAGTCATTTTTCTTCTATATGCATTGCAGTTATCTTCTCCAATTCTCACACTTCAATTTAACTTTTCATTTTTCGATTAGCAGAAGTGCTTAACCTTAAATGGTCCAATTGACCAAATACTATATTAAAGATAGCACTTATGGTTAGAAACTTATGGTTAATATCATTTTATTTATATGGAAATGCCTAGGGCCTAGATTTACTAAACAAAAATAGAGAGTTGGAGAACTCACACAACTAGATATCAAGAATTACAAACTATAAAGCTATAGCAATTAAAGCAAGATGGAACTGTCATAGTGGTTGACAGATAGATCAAGAAAGAATAGAGAGTCCAGGAATAGACACACATATATGTATTCAATTGATTTATGGCCTAAGCATCAGTGTACTTCAATATGTACAGAACGATCATTTAAATAAATGGTGCTGGAGCAATCTGATATAATTAAAAAGGACTCAAAATTCATGTACAACAAATGATATTAAAGAAAATTTTAAAAACAAGCCATAAACTAGTAGAAGATATTCAGATTACCTATACATAAAGAAGACTCATACATCATAGGTATACAATGAATGCAAACAAATAAAGGGCAAACAATCCAATTTTTTTGAATGAGAAAAAGTCTTGAACAAGCACTTCACAAAGAGGATATTGATATGGCCAATAAGTTTATAAAAACTGCTGGATATTGTTAGTAATCTGGAAAATTCAAATTAAGACCATGATGAGTTATTACTTTACACTCTTTACAATATGTTGACAAAAATTAAAAAATATAAACATGACAAATAACAAGTATTGATGAGGAAGGCCAGCAATTCCATTCCAAACTGTATAGCCAAGAGAAATGGGGACACAAGTCCAAAAATTAATGCCTAATAATGTTCGTAAGAGACTCATTCATAATAGCTAAAAACTAGAAACAAACCAAACACTTGCCAAAGGAGAGTGGATAAACGAATAATGGTCTATTTATATAATGGAAAATCCTATACAGCAACATAAAGGGACAAATAAATGTTACATGTGGCAAGATGGATGAATCTCATAAACATAATGGGCAAAAGAGTCCAGGCACAAAAGAATACAAATAATATGGTTTTATTTATTTGAAGTTCAAGTACAGATGGAAATAAGAATAGAGTTATATCTGGCAAGTTGTATAGCAATTTGGTAAGGATTATATCATTCAACACAAGTCCATGGCCTATTCATTCATTTATTTAGGTGCCCTTTACTTTCTCTAAATAATTTTTAAATTTTTTCTGTGTTCTATTGTTTCTGTGTAAAACATAGACTGTTTGCAAGATAAGTTTTGAATTGTTTTGCTATTGCAAGTGGTATTTTTAAATTTATGTAATTAATGATTGTTTTAGAGTTTTACCTTTATAGCTCATTTGACTTTTATTTTTCTTGTCTTACATTTGTTAGTAAATTAAGAATACAGTAAAAAGAGATGACATTAAATATTCATTTTATATTCCCAATCTTAAGGGAAAAGCTTTGAGAGTTTGACAATTAATTAGGATTTCTGCATCATTTTGCATATTTTTTTATCATATTATAAATGTCCTCCTCTAATTTGAATTTGTTAAGGTTCATATTTTTATAATGAGTGTGTTGAATATTATCAAATAGTTTTTATTTATCTACTACAAGGAATATATGAATTTTTCCTTATTCTTTTAATATAGTAAATTACTTTGATTGATATGTGAATATTAAAGTAAATGTGATTCCTGGAATAATCCTAATGACCTTACTATACTGCACTGGTTTGAATGTATTATGTCCCCCAGAACTCCATTATCTTTGATGCAATCTTGTGTGGGCGGAAGTATCAAGTGTTGATTGGATTGTAATTCTTTGAGTGTTTTGGTGCAGATGAGCCCCACCCAACTGCAGGTGATGACTCTGGATAATTTCCACAGAGATGTTACTCCATCCATTGAGAGTGGGTCTCAGTTAAATCATTGGAGCCATATAAATGAGCTGACAAACAGAAGGAACTCAGTGCAGCTGAGAGTGATGTTTTGAAGAGGAGCTACAGCCAAGAGAGACACTTTGAAGAATGCACAGATGAGAGAGTAGCTACAGATGACACACAGTTTGAAGATGGCCATTGAAAGCAGACTTTTGCTTTGGAGAAGCTAAGAGAGGACAAATGCCCCAAGAGCAACTAAGAGTGACATTTTTGAGGAGCTGAAGCCTAGAGAAGAACATGCTGGGAGAAAGCCACTTTGAAACTAGAACTTGGAGCAGACACCGGCCATGTGCCTTCCCAGCTAACAAGGCTCATGAAATAATTTGAATTATGTATTTTCTTTATGCTCTGGAAGAGTTATGTAAGGATGGGAATATTTCTTACATATTTGGAAGAACTGACCAATGGATACAACTTGCTTCATGGGAAGGTTTTTATTTCATATTCAATTTATTTAATAGACATAAGGCTATTTAGATCTACTATACCTTCTTGAGATAAATTTAGTAATTTGTATATTTCAAGCGCCTGTCTGTTTCATCTAAATTTTCAAATTTGTTCAAATAAGTTTTTAAGTTGGCTTCCACAATTTTTATTTGGGATCTGTAATGATGTCATATTTCTACTTCTTCATATTAGAAATCTTTATTCTCTCTTTTAGCTTGATAGAGATTCAAAGATCTAAGGAGCCTGTTGCACATATTCTTGATATTCTCTAAAGTTCATTTGTTTTCAATTTCATTATTTTCTTTCTTATTATTTGTCCTCTTTTTTTAGGGTTAATATTCTGTTTTTCCTTTCTTACTTCTTTTTTTCCCCAATAAGAGTTTCTTTTTTAATTTTATTTTATTAGAGGAGTTTTAGGTTTACAGAAAATCCATGCATAAAACTCAGAGTTCCCATATACTATCCTATTACTAATTTCTTGCATTCTTGTTTTTAATTTTTTTATTAGGGAAGTTGTGGGTTTACAGAACAATCATGAATGAAATACAGAATTCCATGCATTACTCCACAACCAATACTTGCATTAGTGTGGAACATTTGTTAAAAGTTATGGTAGCACTTTTTTATAGTGGTACTCTTTTTTATTTAACAGTAGTGTCCAGCCTTTATTGAGAGATTCTATGTGGTAGGCACTGTGTGACATAATTTGCATGGATTACCTTATTTAAGAAACACAATACACACAGGCCTGTGAAATACACCTTATTATTAGTCATTGTAGTATTTTAATTAAAGAAGTTTTAGGATTACAGAATAATAATGTAAAAATATAGCATTCCCATATACACCCCTATTGTTGACATTTTGCATTAGTATGATACCTTTGTTATAACTGATGACAGAATATGAAAATTGTACTATTTGCTATATTCTACTGTCTAACATAAGGTTCACTGTGCTATACAGTCCTAAATTTTAATTTTATTTTTTATTGTAGTAACCTATATGACCTAACATTTCCCCTTTTAACCACATTCTAATATATAATTTAGTGATGTTACCATGACCATCATCCTCTTCCAAAATTTTACAATCCACCTAAATAGAAATTCTGCATGAATTAAGCATCAACTCCCCATTCTCTACTGCCAATATATCCCCTGGTAACCTATATTATAGATTTTAACTCAATGAGTTTGATCATTCTAATTAGTTCCTATCAGTGAGATCATATAATATTTGTCCTTTTACGTCTGGCTTATTTCACTCAGCATAATGTTCCCAAGGTTCATCATATTGTCAACTGCATCAGGACTTCTTTTGTTTTAACATCTGAATACTATTCCATTGTATGTATTTACCACATTTTATTTATACATTCATAGGTTGATGGACACATGGGTTACTTCTATCTTTTGGCAATTGTGAATAATGCCACTATAAACATTGGGGTATAAATAATCTGTTCAAGTACCTGCTTTCAGTTCTTCTGGGTATACAGCTACTAGCAGTATTGCCACATAATACGGTCATTCTACTTAGCTTTCTGAGGAACTGCCCACCTCTTTTCCACAGTGGCTGCCCAATTTTACATTCTCACCTGCAATGAATTAGTGTTCCTATTTCTCCACAACCTCTCTAACACTTGTAATTTTCTGTTATTTTTTAATAGTAGTCATTCTGGTGAGTGTGTAACAATATCTCACTATGGCTTTAATTTGCATTTCCCTAATATGTATTAAGGTCGAGCATCTTTTCATGTGCTTTTTAGCCAATTGTATATTCTCTTTGGAGAAATGTCTATTCAAGACTTGGCCCATTTTTAAATTGAGTTGTTTGTCTTACTAGTGTTGAGTTATAGGATTTTAAAATATATTCTGGATTTTAAACTCTATCAGATAGGTGGTTTCCAAATATTTTCTTCCATTGAGTAGGTTGTCTTTTCACTTTCATGAATAACAGAGATGACAATGGACATACTTTTCTTGTTTCAGATCTTAGATGGAAAGATTTCAGTTTTTCATCATTAAGGATGATCTAATCTATGGGCTTTTCATCTATGCCCTTTATCATTTTGAGGAAGTTTCCTTCTATTCCTATCTTCTGAAATATTTTCTTTCTTTTTTTTTTAAATCAGGAAACATTGCTGGATTTTGTCAAATGCCTTTTCTGTGTCAATCGAGATGATCATGTAGTTTTTCCCTTCAATTCACTTATGTGGAGTATTACATTAATTGATTTTCTTGTGTTGAACCACCCTTGGATATTTGGGCTTAAACACACTTGACCATAGTGTATATTTCATTTAATGTGCTGTTGTATTTGTTATGTAAGTTTTTTGTTGAGGATTTTTGCACCTGTATTCATAGGAGAAATTGCTCTTTAATTTTGTTTTTTGTAGTATCGTTATCTGGGTTTTGATATTAGGATGAGTGAGGCAGTGTTCATTACTGTTCAAGTATTTTTAGAAGATTTTGAGCAGGATTGGTATTAATTCTCTTGGAATGATTGGTAGAATTCACCTGTGAAGCCATCTAGTCATGGGCTTCTCATCGCTGGAAGTTTCTGATGACTGACTGAATCGGTTTACTTGCAAGTGCTCTGTTCAGGTCTTTTTCTTCTAGAGTCAGTGTAGGTTGTTTATGTGTTTTAGGAATTTGCTCATTTCATCTAGGTTGTCTAATTTGTTGGCACACATTTGTTATTATCTGTTATTATCTGTTTTATTTTTGTGGGATCAACAGTAATACCCCCCAATCATTTCTGATTTTATTTTTTTGCATTTTCTCACTTTTCTTTATCAGTATTAGTTTGTCATTTTTATTGATCTTTCCAAAGAGCCAACTTTTGGTTTTGTTAATTCTCTCTTTTGTTCTTTTATTCTCTATTTTATTTATTTCTGCTTTATTCTTTGTTATTTCTTCTCTTCTGCTTGCTTTGGGATTAGTTGCTGTTCTTTTTCTAGTTCCTCAGGTGTGCAGTTACATCTTTGTTTTTAGCTCTTTCTTGTTCTTAATGTAAGCATTTATGGTTGTAAATTTCCCTCTCAGCACTGTCTTCACTGAATTCCACATTTTATATGTTGATTTCTTTTTATTTTTCATTTGTATCTGGATATTTGCTGATTTCCCTTGCAATTTATTCTTTGACTCACTGATTAAGAGTACATTATTTAAATTCCAATTATTCATGGATTTTCTATTCTCTGACTTATTGTGTTCTTCTGACTGTATGATTTGATTGTCCTGTTTTCTAGGTGGCTGATTTTTTCTTCTGCCTGTTCAAATCTGCTGCTGTATGCCTCTAGTGTATTTTTAATGTCTACTATCATGCTTTTCATCCCCATTTCTGTTGTGTTTCTTTTTATACTTTCAAATTCTTCTTTGTGATCACACATATTCTTCTTAATATCCTTTATCTTTTTTTCCATATTTTCCTTGATCTCCTTGAATTGCTTTAGATTTGTTTGATCTTCTTTGATTAGTTGTTCTAAATTCTGTGTCTCCTCTAAAGTTTTAATTTGTTTCCTTGACTGAGCCATATTTACCTGTTTCTAAGAATGACTTTTAATTTTTTGCTGATGTCTGGGCCTTTGATTGCCTTGGTGGGTTAACTTTGAAGGTCAGTTTCTCCCTCTTGTCTATGCCTTTATTGTTGACTGAATTTGTGTTAAGCCTCTTTGATGCTGGTTCCAACTTATTCTAGACCTTTAGAATAGTCTGCGTTTAACTGTGCAGATTTTCTCAGCTCATCTTCATCCTATTCTTGTCCTGGATAAGAAGTACAATTTTAACATTGCACTTCTGGTGCAATTGTTTCATCTGTAGTGAAAGGTTCCTTTCCTCTGTTTCTTTCCAGTGATCTTCATGTGCTCTGCTTGTTTTTGTGCAGAATTTTCTCCGCAGCTCCTAAATTCTTTCTCTCACTTAGTAGCTCCTTTTATTTATACTTTTCAGTTTCAGGAGCCATCCTGTCGTACAGCAGTTCAGTTTAACCCCCATTTTTCTTTTTTTCTGTGAGGCTTTCCTGTCTCCCATTTCTTCCATTTCAGGGTATTTTGCCCCAGAGAGCCAGATGGGGTCAATTCAGATAGGTGATTCACTATAGAAAAGTCTATTTTGCATTTAGGTGATCCAGACAACAGAAACTGGATTAACTGAGTGCATCTCTTGCCAACAGTTCTATCATAGTCTCCTCATCCCACCAGGTGCCCTTTTGTATGCAGCACTTTTCAGCAGCTTGTGCTTGCCCTGGGTCTCTGTGGACTCATGTCCCTCAGCCTGGATATAAGTGGGGTTCTAACTCACTGCTGTGGTAGACTCTATAGTCCGTGTCCATGGTGGGAGGCGCATGGTGGGGGACAGTGGCCCTCAATCTGTACAGCACTGAGTGAGAGGGACAGGAATGGACTGGAGGGTTGAGGATGGGAATTTCTTACCTGATATTTTTCTTTTTCTTTAATTCTGCTTTTGTGGTATCCTTCTCCAGTCTCCACTATCATTCGGAGTTCTATGCAAGTCAGATTTGTCTTTTATTTGTTGAATCTCTGGGGAGGCTTTTTTGGGGGATGTCTAATGGTGCCATGTTGATGGTGTCACTCTCCTTTCTTCTTAACAGAGAAAACTAATTTATAAATTTTCAGTTTTTCTCTCTTTTGGATAAATGTTTACAAAGTTTTAAAATTTCCTCAAAGCACTGGTTTGTTTCCTACCAACATGTTTGAAATGCTTTCTACAGTATTCTGTTGATTATATCAAATATGTTTATTTGCTCAGTCAGATTTTCTATACCTGCTCTGTTTGTTCTGACATTCTTATTTATTTATTTTTATGACAAAAATCTGCCAATATTTCTTAAAATGGTTATCAATTTGTTTCTATTTTTAACTTTTTCAGTTATTACTTAGTATATTTTGGACATTTGTTATTAGCTAACAAATTTAAAATTGTTGTTATGATAATTGTGTATCGACTGTAATTGGGAGTGAAATGTACCTTTTCTCTATGAATTGTTCTTGCTTTAAATTGTTATGTATTATGTTAATTGTGTAGCTACATCAGCTAACTTTTGATTAGTGTTTGAGTGAATATTGCTTTTCATTCTTTATTTTCAACATTTTCGATGTCATTTTATTTGTGTTCCATGTATGCAATATATTATTGTATATATTACATTATTGCAATATATTGGTATATATATTTCTTTACATATATATTTTTATATATATGCAGTTTGGCACTCATTATGCAGACTATTATATTTACATAATTATATATATGCATATATATATATATATATATATATATATGTACATGATTTCCACTTCTACCATTTTATTCCCCAAATCATTATTTTTTCACTATTTATATTAAATATTTTAATATTCTAGTTTATAAATTATGACCTTGTTATTCATATATTTCTTCTTATTTTTAAGTAGTTGTTTCAATAAATACAAAATGAAACTTTGAGTTATTATAATCTAATGAATTATTAGATTTATAATAAGTTGGTACATTTACCACTTTCCTAGTGATGCCAGGTCTTTAGTGAATTTTAGCTATCTCCTGCCCTACTGCCTTTGTGGTATCTCAGTCATACATTTCTTCTGTACATATTTTAAATTTAAAAAAAAAAATATTGTCATGTTCTCTACAATCAATCCCTGTTTGTATTTTCCCACATAGTTGTGTTTAATTTCATTTTTGCTTTTTCATGTTTCTCTCTAGGATCATTCTGTTTCTGCCTGAAAGCCTCTTTACGTATTTATTTCAGAATAGCTCTTTTTTTTTTTTTTTTCTAGGAGAAGTCTGTACTGGATTTGCTTTCATTTTTTAGGAGAATTTTTATTAACTATATAATTCTGGGTAAGCAGTTATTTCCTTTCAACACTTTAAAGATATCATTCTATTAAATTATCTCTCAACTGTGGCTCAGTTGAAGAAATGTCTTTTTATCTTTAGCTATTTTTCAGATTTTTCTGCCTTTTTTTGGTCATTTTTAAGATGATAGTCTTGGTGTGGTTTTCTTTTGTATTTATTTTGCTTAATATTTGTAGAGCTTCTTGAGTCTATGTTTGATATCTGAAAACAAATTTGGAAAATTCTTGGATGTGGTCCATTCCAATATTGTTTCTAACCCATGCTTATGCTCCACCCTCTTTGGGACTTTTTTCATGTATGTTATTTTTTCAAATAAGTTGTACAAGTGTGTTATACATACTTCCATAGTTTCTACATTTTTTTTTTTTGGTAGCTATCTTTTTGTTCACTCATTCTTGTGATATGACCAATATGTTGTATTCATCTATTTAGTTCTGAAATTATAATACTAGATTTTTCTAAAATTTCTATTTGATTTTTTAACCATTTTCTATTTTCTGGAAGTACTTTGTACTTTGCAATCTTTCTTTTTTTTTTTTTGGACAGTATTAACCAGAGATCGTTTAAAGTTCACTTAATGATAACTCCTCAAAGTGGATCATCTGTGGGTCTGTTAATATTATCAGTTTTTCTTATAGTCTCCGTTCTTGACATGCTTTGTTATTTTTTATAGGATGAGAGATATTTTAAATTGTAATGTCTCTGGATGATTTTTCCTTTCTCTAGAGAGGTTTTTATTTATACCTTGATAGAAAGAGTGTTGGCAAGAGGTAATGAGCTCACTAGAAGTTGGGTTACAGTTTTGTTAGAAGTGTGGGAACACTTAGAATGGTACAGCCCACCTGACTTTGTGCTAAGATCTGGAATATTTTCTAGGGCCTTTTCTCTTTGGACATTCCTTTGCAAATTTCTGGCAAAATCTTTGTGACCTTTGTAGTATGAGACTATGGAAAATTCCACTCTACCCATCAGAGGATTTCTGTCTAGTTTGCTTCTAGGCACCTAAGGAATTTGGCAGTGCTTCAAGTGGAAAATTGCCAGAGTACCAGTATCACTTTGCTGTGCTCTTTTTCAAATGAGGTGATTGAAAGTCTCCCAATTTCCTGTTGATATTAACAGCCCCAAACACACATTTATGTCTTTCTGCCCTTGTGACTCACCAGAAGTAATTTGTATGTTCTGCATCTTAGCTAAAAACCTTTGCCTGGACTCACTTTCTGAGTGTGTGGTCTTCCCATGCACCAATAATGCCAGAGGTCCTGAGGTAAAAAGTGCCTACAGATCATTGAATCACCTGTCTGCAATTACATTACTTCTGGGATTTTGGTCCCTGAAATCTTGCTTGACTTGGAAGTTCTCTAGTTCCATCAAAGAGATTTTTAAATATATATATATATATTTAAATATATATATATATATATTTAAATTCTATTCTATATATTCTATATATATATATATATATATATAGAATAAATATATATATATATTCTATATATATATAGAATAAATATATATATATATATATTCTACATAATAAAATTTATTATATATTCTAGAATTCTTGGTTGGTTGTGGCTAGATGGTTATTTTACTAAAAAGTATTCCACCATTCCTAAATAATTTTTTCCCTAAATAATTTTATTTCATTACTCTTCTTAGGCTACATCCTAGACCTGTAGATGTACATGCAACTCTGAAAATCAATATAGATAAACTGACATTCTTTTCCATTCTTCATCTTACTGAATGATCAGTATTTGAGGGCATTTGCAGACTTAGGGACCTCTTTATCAATAATGTGCTAGAAATAATCAGTTAGATTTAGGTTGGACACTGCTACTCCAGCCTGCTTCTCCACATTCCTATAGAGCCACTCTAAATCAGGTAGCGCTATATTCAGAACTAAACAGCAGTGGCACCTTGGGAAGGCAGAGAATGACAACTTAACTTTTTGTTGATAATTATACAATTCTAGGATTAGACTTTGCATTTCCTAGTTTTTAAAGTTAAATAAATGTTTGAAATGACATATACTATTTTTAATGTAGTCCAACTACATTTTATTTTTTAAATGAACTATTTTCACATGAATGATTGTTTTTTTAAAACATAGATTTGATAGTGAAATGAGTTTAATCCAGCAATTACTGGTTTTTAAAGTTCTTTAAATACAGTTTGCCCCATCACAACCACCACGTACACACAAATACCACTTAATGTTCCTTTTGCTTGGTTTCTGCAAGCAAAATTCTTTAAGGTCATTATTTGAAAGTGCTTTTATATTTCATTTTTGTATTGCCCCCTAAGCTTTCTTTCCTATATCATGAAATTAGGTTTTAATCTGACTGGGACACTTTAAATGATAGGAAGTTCATTTTTCATGCTAGGCAGGGGAATGGAAAGCATTAAACTCTTCCAACAAATTTCTTAATAGCTTGTTCCTTAACTCTTAAAATTGCAATGAATCATATAATCAGGATAGCATTTAGCTCTTATACATTTTCTCTGAAAAATCTGAGGTAAGTAAGCAAGTTCAAGTTTTAGTAGAGAAGATAAAGACAGAATTGTGAGAACATAGAAATAAATGCCCAAATTAAGATTAAAAACTTTTATATCTCATTCTGTTTCTTAAGGAGAACAGTTCTATGTCTTAAAACAGAACTTCAGATATTTAAAATTTGTTGTTTCAAGGTTAGCTTAGAACATTTCTTCAAACAGTAAGCGTTTCCAATATATTTAAAAGATAAGAGTCAACGTTCTTTAGGTAGTACAGAAACAGGGTGCCATAATAGGCATAAAAATTTAAACATAGCCCAATAATTGTCTCTTAGAAGCTGCTTAGATGGTGACAATAAATCAGAAGTAAGGAAAAAAATGAAACTACAGGAAGACTTCCAGCCCAAGGAAAAAGCTAAGGGGAACTTATTAGGTAGCATTACAATCAGGAGAAAAAGAATTTCAATATATTTCCTTACAGGAATGGAGTGAGCAAGCAGGGAAGCATAGGTGACATGGAAAGCAAGACATTTTCTGCAAAAGTAGAAGAGACATATGACGTTAGAATCCGACAGTGTCTCATAATCAAACTCATAACTGTGTTCATTCTAAGTTGACGGTTTATTACCTTGGTCTGAATTTTTGCGCTCTTCAGAAAATTTGTGTGTCTTTGTATGTGTGTGTGTGCATGCAAAATTTAATGTAATCATTATGTCTGCAAGTCTGAAGAAATAGAATAAAAAATATAGCAAAGTAGCAGCACATCTCTAAGACAAGTACAGTTTTCAATTTTTTATAATAAATCATTTCACTTTTCTAACATGTTCTTACCTGCTTCATGACTTATTGATGAGGAATTGGGAAAAACAGAAACTAAGAAAGAATAGAATTCTTTAGTGACTTTGGTCGCTGTTTTGTCTTGGCCTCTAACTTTAATTAGAGCTATGGATAACAAGGCTTATGTTAGAAAAAGAGGCTCATGAATCCTCAACCATCTGAAATATTTGCCCTGAATATTGCTGTTGGAAATATTGACTTTTAGATATTGTTTCTTTGCAAACCCTCCTAGGAGGAAAAAACACACAGTTCTAGGACTCTCATAAGAAATCATGTTACCAGAAATTTTCAGCTCAGTTTATTAGCTGCAGCATACCACATGTGTATAAAGTTCCGGAATTTATCTGGAATGAGTTTCTGAACCTCTCAAGCTTTTTAACATAGTTTTGGTACAAAACACATTTCATTTGTCACAATCTGGAATGTGGAAATACCCCTCAGTGAACCAATGTCAAATGTGACAGTATGTCTGGTATTAGCAAAACATTAATTTTATTTTTTTTCTAAAAACCCATCAATCAAGGAAATGAAAGTTAGGAGATATGGTGGACTGCTCCTATATTCCAGTGTACTAATGGATTTTGTCAATAAGCAATACTTACAAGCATGAATCAAGATATGGCATATATATGTGGCTCTTTGTAAAGCAAAATTATTTAACTCTTTAATTAACAAACTCTTTTGATTCCATGTTTTTCCCCACATCAGTTCAGAAAGCTGCTGCCCTTAGCATGTAAAAAAGGGAAGTTCATTTTGAAATCAAGTTCATGCTCAAATTACATGTTATATTGGAAGATGTGGGTGAGGATATCAAGTTATGAAAAATGAAAAAAATGGTGATTGGAAAGATAATTCTCATGTTATATTATTTTAACTAATTAATAAGCATTTTATTTTGAAATAAGTTTAGATTTATAAAAGTATGAACATATAGTACAGAATTCCCATATACCGTTCACACAACTTCTCATAATGATAAAATCTGGCATAACCTGAGAACATATGTCAAGACTAAGAAATTAACATTGTTACAATACTAGTAACCAAACTACAAACTTTATTTGAATTTTTATGGATTTTCCGTCAATGTCTTTTTTTTTTTCTGTTGCAGGATCCAATCCAGGATACAACCTTGCATTTAGTCATCATGCTTCCTTAGTCCCTCCAATCTGTGACAGTTTCTTAAACTCTCCTTGCTTTTTATGACCTCCACACTTTTGAAGAGTACAAGTTACATATTCTGTAGAAAATCCTGAAATAGGGTTTGTCTGATGTTTTCTCAGGATTAGGCTAGGAGGTGGGTTTGGAAGGATGACCTTAGAGGTGAAGTGCCATTCACATTATGTCATGGGAGGGATGTAGGGACTATAAGATATCAACATGACTTACTACTGGTGATATTAAGCTCGATAACTTGGTTAAGGTAGTGTTTACCATGACTAACTACCAAGTTACCACTTTTTTCTCTTCCATGCTCAATTCTTTGGATATGAGTCATTAAATCTGTCACACATTTGGGCAGGGGGCATGTGCCACCTATTGGGGCTGGAGGGTATCAGTATATATTATTTTAGATTATTCTCTATGGACTAGTTATCTCTTCTTCCCCACATATTTATTTATTGAATAGCATTTGTATCAGTATGGACTCACATGTGTTTATTTTATTCTTTGAGTTATTATTCTATATGATTGTTACTTATTTTGCTGCTCAAATTGTTTCAGCTTTGATCAGTGGGAGGTCTTTCATGCTGGCCCCTCTGTCCATTTGACATACCCCATATCATTTATTTGTTGTTGTTTTCCAGCACTTCCTTATTTTCTAGCATTAGAAGATGTTCCAGTTTCTTTATATATTTTCCCTGCCCCAAGCCCTGGTTCTTTTTAATAGAGAGTGGTATTTGGAAATCAATGTCTTGGTGCTAGATGGATTTATTGTTTTGGCATATCACTGCTTGTAGATACTCTGAGATAACAGAATAACCAAATGCATGTGTGTATACTGAGTTATGAAACACATCTTTGTCTATTTGTATCTATCTATCGTATATCTACCTACATCTACTTAGCTGTCATCTATCTTTTAATATTAAAATAAACTTGAAGTTCATACTAGTGCTTTAGTTCTAATCCAGTACTACAGAGTTCATTCTAGCCTCTGCATCCCCATTTCTTATTTATACCTTATTACGCAAACATTGAAATTCCTGGCTCCTATTATCTATAAATTATATATTTATTTGTTCATATATATATATATACATATATATATATATATATATATATATATATATATATATATATATGTATATATATAAGAATTTCAGAATTGGTAATCCACATCCCTGTGAGAAAAATTAAAATTAAAAACTAGAATAAGGGCTGGTGAACTTTTTCTGTAAAGAACAAAATAATAAATATCAGTCATTTAAAGAATCATTTTTTCAGGTTTCATTTAATTGTAATATCTGGAACAGAAAACAGCAGCAAGAGTCATTTTGCAATTATAAGAAGTTGTAATTTTACATTGTGGTAGGCAGACGTTCTAAAGTGCCTCCAAGAGAGTAAAAATGATGGATTTGTGGTGTTGTCTGTTTTTGTTTTTGTTTCTTTGGGAGCTTTGTTGTGGAGTTTTCAGGATTTTCTGCATATAGGATCATGTTGTTTGAAAATAGGGAAGGTATTACTTCTTCCTTTCCAATTTGTATGCTTTCTACTTCCTTTTCTTGCCTAATTGCTTTGGCAGAACTTCCAGTACAATGTTGAATAACAGTGGTGACAATAGGCATCTTTGTCTTGTTCCATATCTTAGAGGGAAAGCTGTCAGTCTTTCACCATTAGGTAGGATGTTAGCTGTGGGTTTTCATATATTCCCTTTATCACATTGAGGAAGTTACTTGTATTCCTAGTATTCTACATGATTTTTATCAAGAAGTGGTGCTGGGTTTTGTAAAATGCCTTTTTTGCATTAATTGAAATGATCATTTTTTTAAAATCTTTAATTTATTATTGTGTATTACATTAATTGGTTTTCTTACATTGAAGCAACCTTATGTACCCAAGAACAAATCCCACTTGATCATGGTGCATAATTCTTTTACATGTTGTTGGATTCAGTTTGCTTGTGTTCTCTAGAGGATATTTGCGTCTATATTCAGAAGAGGTATTGGTGTGCAGTTTTCTTTACCTGTGGAATTTTTATCTGGCTTTGGTATGATGGTGATGTTGGACTCATAGAAGGAATTAGGAAGTGTTCTATCTTTAACTTTTAGGAAGAGTCTGAGCAGAATTGGAATTAATTCTTCTTAGAATATTAGGTAGAATTTCCCTAGTAAGCTATTTAGTCCTGGACTTTTCTTTGTTTAGAGGGTTCTGATTACTGTTTCAATCTTTTTTCTAGTAATTGGTTTGTTGAGATCTTCTGATTCTTCTTGATTCAATGTAGGCAGTTTGTGTGTTTCAAGAATTTGTCCATTTTAACTAGGTTAACTAATTCATTGTTGTAGAATTGTTCATACTATCCTCTTATAGATCTTTTTATTTCAGCAGGGTCCATGGTAATGTCCCTCTTTAGATCTCTGATTTTCTTTATTTGTGTCCTTCTCTGCTTTTCTGTTAGTTTAGTGAAAAGTTTGTCAATCTTATTGATCTTTTCAAAGAAGTAACTTTTGGTTTTGTTGATTCTCTCTAATGTTTCATTTTCTATTTCATTTATCTCCACTTTAATCTTTGTTATTTCTTTCTGTCTGTTTTCTGTGGGTTTAGTTTGCTCTTCACTTTCTAATTCTTCTGACTTTGAGGTTAAGTGTCTGATTTGAAAAATTTCTTCTATTCAATGTAAGTGTTTAGAGCTTTAAATTTTCTTCTCTGCACTACGTTCACTACATCCCATAGGTTTTGGTATGCTTATTTTCATTCACTTAAAGATATTTCTTAATTTTGCTTCTGATTTCCTCTTTAACTAATTGGCTGTTTAAGAGTAAATTGTTTAATTTCCACATATCTGTGCATTTCCCTTATCTCCCTCAGTTATTGATTTCTAGCTTCATTCTGCTCTGGTTAGAGAATATACATTGTAAGATTTCAATATTTTTAAAATTTTGTGACCTGAAATATGTTCTATCCTGGAGAACAACCCACATGCATTTGAGAAGTATGTGCATTTTTTTTGTTGTTGTTAGGTGAAATGCTCTATAAATATGTGTTAGATCTAGTTGGTTTAGAACATCACTCAAGTCCTGTATTTCCTTATTGATATTCTAACTAGAGGTTCTGTCCATTATTGAAAGTGGTCTACTAAGATCTCTTACTATTAATGTAGAACCTTCAATTCTCCCTTCATATCTGTCAGTATTTGCTTCATATATTTTGGTGCTCTACTGTTAAGTGCATATATATTTATAATTGTTGCATCTTCTTTTGGAGTTGTCCCATTTATCAGTATATAATGATCATCTTTTTCCCTCATCACTATTTTTGACTTAAAATCTGTTTTATCTGATAATATTATAGCTACTCCAGCTCTCTTTTGGTTACTACTTGCATAGTATATATTTTTTTCCATCCCTTCACTTTCAATCTACTTGTATCTTTAAGACAAGTCTCTTGCAGACAGCTTATAGTTGGGTCATGGTTTTTTGTCCCTTCTGCCAATCTCTGCCTTTTGACTGGAGAGTTTAATCAATTCCAATTTAAGGCCACTAATGATAATGCAGGTCTTTCTTCTGCCATTTTGTTGTTTAGCCCTTTTAAGTCATAAACTTTTTGTACCTCAATACTTGCCTTACAGTCTACTTTTATATTTATTTGTTTTTTGTGTGTGTGTTTTACCATATTGAGAGTCTTCTCTATCTTATCTGTACATATTTTTAATCTATTTCCCTGTGGTTACCATGGAACTAAAATCCAACATCTTAAATATATAATAATCATATTTTTCTTGATATCAACTTAGCTTCAATAGCATACCCAGATACTTTTATACACCCCTCTTCCTGCCCACCTGTTTTTATACTTGTTGCCACTTACAACTTTGTACATTGTATGCCTAAAACCATGGATATATCATTACTTTCTCATTACATCATTTTCCAAGGTTTTCCCCATCTCTCTGATCCTGTGTATTGTCCTGCCCTGAGGATTTGCTTGTTAGTTGTTTAGGAGTTCCCATTTCTATATGAGTTCAGTTGTCTCCTCTGTTTCCTTGAAAACAGATCTTTTTTTCAAAGTAGTTTGAAGCTGGAAATCCTTTACCCCAGACTATCCACCTTTACAGTTTGTTACACCCCTTTTGTTGTCTTAAGCTGCTTTAGTCTGGATGGCAAATTCTGGTAGGTGGGGCATGCCAGAGAAAACTTTCCAAGTCAGTTTTTTTCAACTGAAACAGGACTAAGAACCCAAGATGGGGGTATAGACTGGCTCCAAAGTGCATTGGGATGTGTACGAGTTGGGGCACCAACTGCTTCTCCCATGTGTTCCCAAAGCTGACCTTTCTTGACATACCCTTCAAGTGTAGCCCTTCAACCAACTGTCCCCTGTAACCCTAAGGAAATGTAGTATCTTTAAGTCTACTCCACTGTGGCCTTTTTCTGGGGTGGTTTTAAGCAATAGCCACTCTCAGAATAAGGGTACCAGTGATCTGAAGTCACTAATCAAAGCCATGCCTGGCCCACCCCTGTTCTGTGGAAGAGGATTTTTACATCTCTTTCCATTACCAATGAGTTGGCCAGGGACTGCGCCACATGGCCATCTGTTGAGAGAATGCAGGATGGTGCCAGTAGCCACCACAGGAACAGAGAAATTTACTGTTCTTTACCATAATTTGTCAACCTCTTCATCCTCCTCTTCCATGGATTCTGTGTAGTGTTCTCCTGGGCTCAGAAGTTTCATAGGAGTTGTTTCCGAGAGTTCTTACCTATTTAATAATTGTTCTGGTGGAACAACTCCCTCATCTGTCCCCAAAATTACAGATTTTACTACTGTTCTAGTTTGCTAATGCTGCTGGAATGGAAAACACCAGAAACGGATTGGCTTTTATAAAAGGGGTTTATTTGGTTACACAGTTACTGTCTTAAGGCCATAAAGTGTCCAAAGTAACACATCAACAATCTGGTACCTTCACTGGAGGATGGCCAATGGTGTCCGGAAAACCTCTGTTAGCTGGGAAGGTACGTGGCTGGCATCTGCTCCAAAGTTCTGGTTTCAAAATGGCTTTCTCCCAGGACATTCCTCTCTAGGCTGCAGTTCCTCAAAAATGTCACTCTTAGTTGCTCTTGGGAAGTTTGTCCTCTCTTAGCTTTTCCGGAGCAACAGTCTGTTTTCAATGGCCATCTTCAACCTGTCTCTCATCTGTAGCTACTCTCTCAGCTTCTGTGCATTCTTCAAAGTGTCCCTCTTGGCTGTAGCTCCTCTTCAAAATGTCACTCACAGCTGCACTGAGTTCCTTCTGTTTGTCAGCTCATTTATATGGCTCCAATGATTTAACTGAGACCCACTCTCAATGGATGGAGTAACATCTCTGTGGAAATTATCCAGAGTCATCACCTGCAGTTGGGTGGGGCTCATCTGCACCAAAACACTCAAAGAATTATAATCCAATCAACACTGATACGTCTGCCCACACAAGATTACATCAGAGAAAATGGCATTTTGAGGGACATAATGCATTCAAACCAGCACAACTACCATGGTTAAATTATGTTAAATGGCAGAGTTGACCTCAAGATGGGGATATTATACAGGTAGCTCTGACCTACTCACCTTAAAAGTAGTGGAAAATTTTCTCTGGTTAGTTGGAGAAGAAGAAGTCAGGAATTTGAAGCACAAGAAGGATTTAACACACCATCGTTGCCTTGATGATGAAGTGGACAATGTAGCAGGAAAATAAGGACCTCAGTCCTATAAAGACAAGAAATTTCATTCTGCCAAGAGCAAAGTGAGCTTGGAAGTGGATTTCCCCCTAGAGCATCCAGATAAGAACTTAACCCAGCTGACACATTGATTTTAACCCTATGATACCCTGAGTAGATCATCCAATCATGCCATGCTAGAATTCTGACCTATAGACCTGTGAGTTAAGAAATGAGTGCTGCTTTTATATCCAATTTATATAATTTGTTAAGCCAACATAGAAAAATGCATGCATGACATGAAAAATACTCAAGGTAATCTTAATGCCCAAATTAATCTTCTAACCATGCTGAAAATCTTTTCCAAATATACAAATTAGAAACTGTTTTTTCTCTAGTTAGAAAATAGATATATTAGTCAGGGTTCTCCAGGAATGCAGAACCAATGGGAGATAGAAATGAAATAATTTATAACATAAATATAGAATATAAATATTATGAAATTTATTATAGGAATTAGCTCACATGACTGTGGGGAATGGCAAATCTGAATTCCATAGGGCAGGCCACAAGTTGGAAATGCCAATGAAAAATTTTGATGATTCCTCAAGAGCAGGTGACTTGCTAAAGTAGAGATGGAGATTATTCATTCTGACTGCTGAAATCATCATTCTTTCTTTAGGCTTTCAACTGATTGGATGAGACATCTCTCGTTCCTGAAGTCAATCTCCTCCGTTAACTGTTGATGTGATCAGTCACAGATGCAGTCAACTTACTATTTAAATCCACAAAATGTTCTCATAGTAACAATCAGGCCACTGATTATTTGACCAAACAACCGGACCCCATATCCAAGCCAATGTGACACGTGAACTTAACCGCCACAATAGATAAACCTCAAAATCTGAATTTAGGTTACTTTACATGGGAATATAGAGCTAGTCGTTATTGGGGGTAGAAACATGTCCCCCAGAGAAGGCATTTTTAAATTCAAACCCTTGGTCTTGTGAGTGTGAACCCGTTTATAAATAGGACCTAAGAACATGTTACTAGTTAAGGTGTGCCCAAGCTGAATGAAGATGGGCATTAATCCAATATGGCTGGATTCCTTATAAGCAAAGGAAATTGGACATGAAAGGAGAACCCAGGGGGAACTGAAATTCAATATAACCCCAAAGAGAAAGGAGAAGTCATCTCCATATGCACTGCCAACTAATGGAAAAGCTAAGGATCAAGGATCACCAGTAGTCAGGCCAAGAAGGCCACAGTCTTCAGGGAGAAAGTATTGCCTTGCCGATGTCTCAACTTTGGACTTCTCCTAGATTCAACACCTTGACCCAATAAATTCCTGCTATTTAAACAAACAGGTAGTATAGTTCTTATTTTGGCAGTTAGGATATGAATACAGTCACACTAGGTCAAAGAGGATAATACAGTTAAAGAATTCTTAAAATGCTTCCTAAATGATGGAAAGTATGTTGTTTTGGAAGAGGAAAAATGTTTCATTATATATTCTTTTTTCCATTTTTTGTAATTTAATTGCCTTACTAAAATTTGGAGAAGGCAACAAAGATAATTCATGATCTTTCATGTTTTAGGTTAACATCGTGATGGGTTTCGTATAAGTACTCTTTAAAATGTCATTGACTTTCAATAATTAAAATAATTTATATTTCAGATGAAAGCCAATCCATTGTAAAGTTCTTTGAAATAAAAAGCAGTACTTTAGCACATATGTAACAATGAAAATAATTTGTAATGATCATTTTGTGACATTAAATTTGGAGTTTCAAGAAGTAACAGTCAAAACTCATTTTTTACTTTACCTTCTGTGTCACATCTAATTTTCTGGTCCCATTTGAATAGAAGCAACTCTACAACTGAAAGAGGGGTAGTTTGGGGACTAAGTATGAGGGAGAGATAAGTATTATGCCATATCATAGAAATATGATACATTCACTCTTAATTTTTGGAGCATTTATCTAATAACAAGTATTTTCATACTATCTTATTTAAAGAATTTTGAATGCTTACTACAACACTTTGTACTAGGTATATCATGTTTCCATGATAGCCACAACTGTATCTCTTATTCCACAAGTTCCTCTACAATGTGATTTTGCTACTTCTGCCATCCATAGGAAGAGCCTGTTTCCTCTCTGCTTTGATCTGGGCTGGTTCTATGACTCCTTTGATCAATAGAATGCCACAGAAGTGATGTTCTAGGTGCATGGATGTGACTGATTTTTGGTTCCAGATGAATTTAGCCACCATGTTAGAATCCAGACTACTCTTGAGACCACTGTGTTTAAGGAAGGTCAAACTAGCCATGCAGTAGGTTCTTTGGAAAAAGAAAGAAATGCTGAGCCAGGCCTCAGTTGTGTTAACCCTCTTAACAAAGGCATTGAACACATGAGTGAGGAGTGTCTTCTGCATTGTTCCCTCCTCCTACATAGTCTCCTATGATGTTCCTTCTAGCCTACCCAGCTTCAGCAATCCTGGCTCCTCAAACAGGTCACACACTTTCATCGCAGAACCCTTTGACTTTTTTCCTTTGCCTAGAATGATATTACTCTTTTTTATATGTTTATCTCCCTTAGATTTTCTAGACCTTTGCTCAAATGTCATCTCAATAATACCTTTTCTGATTTACCTATTTAAAATGGATTCACTCTTACCCTAGAGCTCCCTATTCTCTCTGCCTGGTTTATTTTTTCAACACAACACACATCATTACCTAACAGACGATGTATAGTGCTTATTTACATGGGGTATGGAACTATAGGTTCACAGGTATTTTCATTCCATGTTTTAAAGATGTTGTCTTACTCTTTTTGTGCCTTCTGAAGTCATTTGAACTGTCTCTTTCTATGCAGCGTGCCATTTCTCTCTCAGTGCTTTCAATATTCTCTTTATTTTTGACTTTCGCTAGTTTGACTATGATGTGTTTCCATATAAGATTTCTTTATTTTTGGCATTCATTGAGCATTTTCTATCTGTAAATTTCTCCCTTTCATCAAATTTTGGAAATGTTTGACTGTTACTTTTTAAATATGCTCTCTGCCTCATTCTCTTTCTCCACTCATTCTGAGATTCTGATTACATTTATATTGGGCCCTTAACATTATTCAACAGATCCCTTAGCTCGTATTTGTAAATGCTTCCCCCCCTTCATTCTACTGTTATGCTCATGCAGTAATTTGTTTTAATTTCTGATATCATATTTCTCAATTCTTGAATTTCATATGCATTTTTATTATTTCTGTTTCTCTGTTGAGATTTCCATCTATTTATTCATAGTGCCAATATTTCATTTTGCTTAATTAAGCTACTATAATTGCTTCTTTAAAATCCTTTGCTGATAGTTTCCATATCTGTCCAATTTTTTCCTTCTTCATTGTGCTTAGAATCCATTATATCTTGCTTGGATTACCTGTACTATAATAGTTTCCTAATTATTCCCCCTGATTCCATTTTTACATACTCACAATTCATTCTCCACAAAGCAGCCAGGATGATCTTTTTTTAAAAAGAAATACTTGTTCTCGTTCTTAAAATCCTTAAATGGCATTCTATTACATTGAACAAAATAAAAACTCTTGGCCTACAAGGTCCTGCATATTTTATCATAAACTTAGCTGTCTGTCCACAACTCTTACAGCTCTATTCCTTTTAGAGTGGCAAACCCACAAAACTCAGCCACACTGACCTACTTAATGTTCCTAGAACATACAAAACCTGGTCCAGGATTAGGATTTTTGCATTAACGAAAACCTCTGCCAGAAATACTCTTAGCCCAGCTCAATCCAGGATTCATTTCCTCTTGACCCTGAGTAATTAGTGTAAAACTTCATGTCCTACAAAGATCTTTATTGCTGCCTAATATTTCCTCATTTATATTTTTCATCTATTTGTTTACTTTCTGGCTTCTATCATAAGTATTTAAGCTCAATGACAGCAGCAGAATTTTTTGTCTTGTTTACAATGATGGATCTCTGAAGAGAGCAACAGTACTTGGCACATAGTAGGTACTCAATAAATAATTGTTGACTAAGATAATGAATGAAGGACTACCCTAATTAGTATAGAGTACCCAGGACACTTTGTAAGAAGGAATGTTCTCCTGGATTTCAAGTTAGAAAACTTTGCCCAGGTGTCTTTTTAAACCAAAAGAGGTCCCCTAAGAAGAACACAGTTTGTGGAAAATTACACATGTGGGAGAGAAGACTTTGACTTGTTGACCCAGGTGCATTATGCAAACTTAAATGTTCATGAGGTAATGTTGTTTCTTAGTAAAACTTATGCCTGAGACAGGAATCCTCTCTCTACCCAGCTGCTCTTGCACAGAATCTTTCTTTGAAGAAAGCCTGGCAATGAGATCATGAAGGAAAAATAGCTTTGATCTTTGGGATGAAGTGTGGAGCAAAATGCTCCCAGGATCTCAGCCTGCCTGAAAATACCTACTACACTGGACAAATATCCACTGGACTGTATGCAATCATTGCCCATTAACAGCTCCTGTGACAATGACCAAAGCAATACTGAGATTGACTTTGTTGTTATCATTCTGCCTGATATTAGAGAACATCACTAAAATATTTTGGATTCAATAAGCCATGCCTGCAGTTTTTAGATGATTCCAGGCAAGGGTAGTCTCAAGAGAGACATAATGGATTTTCTGCTAATAAGGTCAGAAGGAAGTCAATGAGATTAAGTGGAATAATGTGGCTCTATTTGTATTCTAAACTGGTAAATCAGGTTTTTCCGTTACATATGTTACAGAATAATGGTTACATGTAAGATTGAATAATACATAGCAAGTATAATGCTTCTCAAAAGTATTTCATGAAATTGGAAAATGCTTATTTTTGTGTATTATTGGGCAAAAAGTATCATGTTCCAAAGTCATGAATGAACTAATCACACACACTCAAACATGCACACAAACAACATAGTATAAAATATTAAAAATCATCAAATTTGAATATCTTTGGTTGATAGTATGATATGGAATTGCAATTTTCTTTTTAATATTTGCCTATATTTCCCAGTGTTTTGCAATGTGAATGCATTATACCTAATTAGATAAGTAGTTTCAAAACGAAGGGAAATATTTTCTGAAACCCAAGTGAATTTCATACTAAATAACCACCCTGTCTTCCAACTGTTGGAAAGTTTGCCCGAGATTTCAAAGAAAGAAGCACAAATCACATTTTAAAAATACTTGCTTTTAGTGATTCCTTAAAGTACTTAAAGGTAATAACAATTTTTAGTTAAATTCATCTGGGTAAATTGTCCTTACCAAATTCACCTTCTAGGATATTTTTATTTTATAACATAATCACATGAAATTTGAAATAAACCATTCTTCAAGTGCATTTGCATCTGTTTGCTATCCAAACAGTCACTCTCATGAGGACAACTTTCCGTACACCATCAGGCATAATACGCAAGAAATCTTCTGAATTATTAATATGACAGAGGCAGATAATTGTAGCTTACAGAGTTTGTATTTTTTCTCTTACACTGATATATCAGATTCTCTCTTAATATGTTCGTAATATGGGGAGTACTTTACAATGTAATAAATAATGATAGCCACCTAATTATTCTCAATACTGCCACCCAGCATTTTTAAGATTAAGAAAAGAGTTGTATTGGTAACAGCCCCTCATTAGACACATTTTGGTCTAATCTGAATCATTCCCCCATAAGGCTTTAATATTATATCATTTACCATTATAAACAGTAATAATTATTGGTAAACATGTTTTATTTAGTTATTCCCATACTGAATTGTAAACACAACAATCCTATTCTTCTCAGATAGGTTACAATGAAATTGATAGCTGAACTCTTGAGAAAGAAGCATATACCAGATTAATAATATCTCAGAAATTCATTTGATAAGTTGATAATAATGGAAACTATAAAAAATTCTTCTCTTAAATATGTGAGGCATATACGTAAAGCAAACGAAATTGTAAGTAGGTTTGTTGTAGAACTGAAAGTTGTAGCATTAGTTTCTCATGTGCATTTTATATACAGAAGTAGTCTATTATTAGTTCAGAGATAACTTTGTTACTTCATCAGTAGGCTATTCTGCATAAGATACAGTGCCAGTATGGATATATTATATCTCCCCAAAAGAGCCATACTCTTTGACTCCAATCTTGTGGGATATTTGGATTAGGTTGTTTCAATGAAGATATATACTCACCCAACTGTAGGTGATAACTCTCATTGAATTATTTCCATGGAGGTGTGGCCCTGCCCATTCAGCATGTACTTTGATTAGTTTACTGGATTCCTTTAGAAACAGCCACACAGGCCCAGACAGCTGCTGATGCTAACAGATGCTAGCCAGAGTTTGTTCCAGAGAACCTAAGAGAGACAAACTAAGAGACATTTTGTAGGATGCCATTTTGAAATGCAGGAGCTGAAACACAACCCGGGACCAGCAGACCCCAGCCACATGCCTTCCCAGCCAACAGAGGTTTTCTGGTAGCCAACAGCCATTTTTCAGTGAAGGTATACTCTTGTGTACCTATTATGGCCTTAGGACTATAAATTTGTAACCAAATAACCCCCTTTATAATAGCCAACCCATTTCTGGTATTTTGCATAATGGTGGAATTAGCAAACTGGAACAGCTGCCATCTCAAAACTTAATGACTATGACCATGGTTCATCTAATCTAGATTCGGTTTCCTTGCTCTTGATTTGGCTACTTTATGCATCTGAGGGTCAGATGGAACCTCAATTCTTTTCTGATCTTTTATGGAGAAATTTAGTTGGGAAAGTCTGTTCTACATGTCTCTTATCTTTCTCTTGAAAATGTGGCCTAGCTCACATGATATCGTCAAAAGAGGCAGAAGAGTGAGTAAGCCCAATTGTGCAAGCACTTTTTAAGGGAACTTGGTTGTATCTACCACCATCACATTGACCAATCATGTCACATGGTATTGCCAAGTGGCAGAGTATTGTGTCCTGCCCTCAGTAGGACTGGGGAGGTACTGTAAAGTTACATGGCAAAAAGAATGGATGCAGATTTGGGGAAAAATTTGGATCACCAATGCAATCAACTTGAGGTGGGAAGAGGGGAGGAATGTTCAATGCATTGTGTGAGATAAAGAGAAAAATATAATGAAAATACTTTACACTTTAACAAGAAATTGTGATCTACAACTCTACATATAATTCAAATAAAAATATTAAAGCGAGCATACAAAAAAAGAGAGAGAAAGAGAATGCTGGGTTCTAGCCAGGACTTGAAACACAGATAAATGTCACAAGATAGCAGAAAGAGATAGCTGGGGCATAGTGAGTGAAAACCATGGCTTCTTAGTGACAAAAATGTGATTGGAATAGAAAATATAAACTTGAGAAGAATAATATGTAAGATTAAAGATGTTTTATGGATTTAGATTGTATGAACTAGGCAGAAAGTTAAAACCATGGTAGGTAAACCACGGTAGGTAAACTCTTTGCAGGTTTATTTAGGAAGGTCAAAGAGAAAAAGAGTTGGAAGTTTATGTGGAAATTGTTGCAGCAAAATCAGGTATGCAGTAGCATTGAGGAGAAAGAGTTAACAATCCATTTAATAAAGCAAAGCAAAGAAAAATTCAGCAGGATTGATGGCTATCAAGATACAGTCAGTCATTGCAAGAGAATGACTACTTGTTAAAATTTAAATAGTCTACAATCTCTGTCCTTGGAGAAGTCATACTAGATTTGGAGTGACAAACATAAAAAAAGAAGTTAACCTGTCCCTGTTAAAAGGGGTATTCTCTAAGATAAGTAAGTCAAGTGATTTTATTTTAGGCAGAGGATGGCAGGTAGGATATGACAAATATTCCAGACATGAAATGTCATGTCTCAAAGAAGCATACCTTCTGAGTCACTCTTCAACATTACACTTAATGTTGAATCAATTTACCTTATTGAGATTTTGTATCCTTGATTGTAATGTATTTGTTTTTTCTATGAAGACAAGTCACAAATAAATACCAAAATGGAAAAATGTTTAGTAAAATTTCCAGGTAAATCAGCATTTATCTGTGCAGCAGAGCAAACTTTCAAGGTCATTTTCCTTTCATTACAAATCAGTAAAAAATGGAAGTGCTCAATTCTGTCTTGCTATAAGATTTATAATCCCCTTTTTCACCACACCAAGCAAATAAAAAGGCAAAATATTTTATGAAAGGTGTTCTCAATGTACAAATCCATTGTTGCTGAGGAATTTAAGGCCTGCAATGACCTTCATGTGGTCTTCTCTCTCCTGTGTGCATACAAAAAAACCTTTCTTTTTTACCCTAGCTAATTTCAGAAATTTGCTATGGAAGAAATTTAAACTCACTTTTGATATTTTCATTTAAAATTATTAAGACTTGAATCAGGAGATTTTGCTCATTTTTGGAACTGTTGTGTGCAAGTTTTCTTTCTTTAACAAAATAAGGAGATTACCAAATTGCCTTTCAGAAAATCAGTTATAGAGTCCTCTGTAAACTTATTCAGAAATGAGGAAATCTAGGACATTTGTTCTGGAAAATGGTGACAGATATCACTCATGTTTTCAAATCCTCACTCTACATGCAAATATGCTATTTGGTAGGATTTCATAGGATTGGCTAAAACAAAAGCAGAATTCTGCTGATTCTATATATATATGCATTTGAAATAAACAGTATGAAGTTTACAAATGAACATAATATTTGCCTTTCATATGACCTTGATCCTTCTAGATCCTTATAAAACTCATCCCAAACTTCTTTGAGAAACATCCATCAAGCACCAACCAGATACTTAAACTCAGATTATTGTCTTTATATTTTAGTTTTTTCTTTTTTACATTCATAGGTTCCTTTCAATTTCTGTTCTTTGTAGAGAACACTGAACTCATTTCTTTAGTGATGCAGCTTACTCATCAGCTCTGCTGGGACTTATTTTTTTGACATGATTTATTTGAATCCCTCTCCCTCATCCTGTACAACTAATTTATTGCCTCATCTGCCCATTTCTTCTACTAAATATGTAAGGAATCCTTCTATGTCTGAATATCTCCACTTTGTGTTATAAATAAGTCATCTCTACTTCCCTAATTGACTGTACTAGATTCTTAACTTTCACACTTGTACTTGCTGTGGAAGTCATAGGCACACATTCAGAGGCCATCTCCCAGCCATCACCTACCCTTGCCTCCTCTTCTATTGTGTGGCAATGCTTCAGTCTGTTCTAATTCCATAACCTCGGAAAGATGTTATATCTAATGAGTAAGTCCTGCCAGACTTCACACCAGGACACTGTGAACACGGAGTCCCAGATGCTAATCAAGGCAGAAATTCTCAGTGGCATAGTTCCCTAACCACCACCACCCCCACCATTGGATAAGTACCACACTCAAACAGAATAGATTTTTCTCTCTTTTCCTATGAAAAGTAGAGCACATAGAGCTGCCGTCTACCAACACTGATCTGAGTAGTTTTGTCCACCCCAGGGGTACAGCCAGGATAGAATCTCTTGCCCTGCTCTTTTGGAGTCTTTGTGCTGTGTAAGTAATGAAGCAGTCATTTGCTGAAAGTTTCTGTTGTGCCTGAGCCTGCTTTCACAAGATGTGCCATTTAGCAGCTCACTCCTCAGTGCTCATGTTAATCCCTCTTGAATTTGTTCTTGGAAAAGCTTTCAGAGGAGAGTGTCGTATAATACATATGTTATCATGCCATCTAAATACTTAAGAAAATTCAGAGACAATGAATTTTTCTTTGGATAATGACTAAAATGAACAAATGACAAAAATCTAGTCTGTTATGGATGAAATTGTATTCTCCAGAGAGATAAATTGAAGTTCTAAGCCCCTGTAATTTAAAATGGGAGTGTATTTGCATTTAGAGTTTTTATATAGATGGAATTAGGTAAGTGAACATGTGATCATACTGGAGTAGTGTGGGCCCTTAATCTGATATGACTAGTGTGCTTCTAAGAAGAGGAAATTGGGACACAGACATACCAATCAAGAAGCAAAAGCCATGTGACAACTGAGGCAGAGAACTCTAGGGATTGCTGGCAAGCCTCTGCCAGAAGCCAGGAGAGAGAAATGGAACAGATTCTTCCCTACAAACTTTGGAGGAAGCTTTGCTTCTGGCACTTTGATTTCAGTCTTCTTGCCTTGGGAACTGAGTCAATAAATTTCTCTTACTTTAAGCTACACATTTTGTGGTACTTTGTTATGGCAAACCTAAGAAACTAAGACATTCTGTAAGGCTCATCATAGTCTGATAATACCTTTCCAAATTCCTCTGATTCCACTCTATACCCTGAGAGCTAAAATTAAATTTTATTTTTCTTTTTCGTCCCTGACACATGCCAACCTTCCTTTTTTGGGGGGCACCACTGCATTCCCAGAACCTGACAAACAGCCTGACACACAGTAGGTAAATAAATATTTGCCAAATGAATGAAGGCTTAAATGAGTGAAAGTTTGTGTCTGGCAGGACACTTCAGGCTTTGCTTTCATGATCTCTCAGCTCCTTTCTGTATATCTGTATCTCTTAGGAACTACTTTGCTGTCCCAGCTCATCTTTTTGAACCAGGCTACACATCATATTTTATAGATTACTTAACTTTGAATCTGGTATCCAATGCTGGTCTACTTGGCTTTGGCCTTGGTGAAGGAGTCCCATGGTTCGGAATATGACTTCTTATTAAAAGGCTCTGGGTAGAGAACTCTGAGTAGAGAAAGAATCTAAATTATTTGCCTAGTTTTCTCCTAGTTTTTGTTGTAGTTTTTTCTCCTACTTTTTTAACTGCTTCTTTTTAGTTTTTTGTTGTTGGTTCCTTCTCATTTCCTTGACTTCTAAGCTTGTGGTTAGTCTTGATGTCTTATTACTTCCTTCTTCATTCACTTGCTTGGTGAACTTATCAAATCATGTGATTTTAAAAATCATCTGTATATGGAAAACTCTCAAATATGTATCTCAATTTGATGTTCCATTGGACTCCAGAGTAACATATCAAGTGTTACCCAGTATCTTCTTGCCCACTGATATAATATTATAATGATATGATATTATAATAGCCATATCAAACATATCATTTTCAATATTTAACTCCTGATATAAACCCAAATATACAAATATACTATTCCTGTTCTCCCCATGTCAGCAAATGACAGTTTTATTGTTCTTTTTCTCAGGTCACATATATTGGAATCATTCTTTGCTACAATCTTTCTCTTACACTCAATATCTAATACATCATCAAACCCTGTTAAACTGTACTACAAAATATGTCCACATCTCACCATCACTGATAACACCCTCTATAATTTTTACCTAAGTCACCATCATTGCTCACCTAACTGACATTCCAAATTTCTCCCTTTCCCCCTATGGTCTATCCTAAATATTATAGTTAGAATTACTCTTTCAAACATAAACCCATTCATCTCAAGCCATCACTTAAAGCTCTAATATTTCCTCATCTTAAAAGAGCAAAAACCAAAGTAATTACAGTAAACCATGATGTTCTAAAATGTTCCCTGATATCTCTCTGACATCATTAACTGCTATATATGTATGTATTTGATTTAAACTTAGTACATTGTCTGCTCACATTCACCTTCCCCACTACCCCTTGGTTTATTAAAAAAGGAAAACAAAACAAAAATGAGTTTCATCTGCTAATGAAATGTGAGCAAGTTCAACAAAGTAGAATAAATAACATATAAACTAATTTCAGCAGTGAAGAATTACTGTGATAGGCTTTTTTAGTAGGAAAGAGCTGGTGTTTGGATCTGTTAGAAAGGGAAGTTAGATAATCTGTTCCAACAATCAATTACATGTGGCCTGGCAGAATTAATGGTGTTTCTGAACCTACATATTTATTTGTATTCAAAAATTTATAGAGGAGTCTCCTAAGGAAAATGTTATGGAATTGTGGCTTTTAAGTTCCTTTATAATCAAAGATGTAAACCATATTAAAGGTACTGATGGTAATTCCCTGATTATAATATAACCACAAGACTCATCATCAGGGTCTCAATATTTAGAGAATAGAGTTGGTTTCAGCACAACATGATGGATCAAGAACCAATACTGAATTAATTCTTGAGAATGATGCTCATTTTTTTATTATTTTTTCATTAAGCTTTTTAATTTTAGATTAGCTTTAGAATTACAGAAATGTTGCAAGGACTGTACAGAGACATCCACACCCAGTTTCCTCTATTGTTAACATTTTACTATAGTGTATTCGTCAAAATTGATGATCCAATATTGATAAACTGTTATTGATTAAAGTCCATAATTTATTCATATTTCCTTAGCTTTTTACCCAATGTCTTTTTCTGTTCAAGGATACCATTGAAGATACCACAATATGTTTAGTAGTTACACCTCCTTAGTCTCCTCTACACTCCTCTACACTTTCCTTATTTTTGATGACCTTGACAAGCTGTGAGGAGCACTGGTGAGATATTTTGTAGAATTTTCTTCAATTTAGATTTATCTGATGTTTTCCTCATGATTAGAATTGGGTATTTTGTTTTTAGGAGGAAGAACCCAAAAGTAAAGAGCTGTTCTCATGACCTCATATCAAGGTATATACTGTCAACATGACAATGCTGACAATGTTAACCTTGACCATCTAGTTGAGGTGGTATTTGCCAGGGTTCTCCACGATACAGTTTCTCTTTCCCCCCTTTTGCATAATATACTCATTAGTAAGTGTCCTATGTGCAGTCTAAACGTAAGGGTTGCCGAATTGTGTTCCACCTCAGTGAAGGGTGAGTATCACATACATAATTTGGAATTCTCTGCATGTGATATTTATCAATTTTGCCTCATTTATCAATTTATTAATCATTTATGTTTATAAATATGTACTCATGCTTCACATTTAGAGTGATTATTTAGAAATTTGGTTTAAATTCTACCAACTTGGTAAATATTTTGTATTTTTGCTTTTGTTTTCTTTCCTTCCTTTTTCCCTCTTTTTATGCCATTATTCCTTTTTTAATGTTAATTTTTCCTCTTCTAGTTTCAATTTGGGAATTTTCTATTAACCAGTCTTCAAGTTCATTGACTCTTTTCTTGGCTATGTTAGGTCTACTGATGGGCCTGTCAAGTGCATTCTTCATTCCTGTTACTGCTATATTTGTTTCTTGCATTTCTTTTTCAGTCTTTGTTACAGTTTCCATCTCCCAGCTGACATTATCCATATGGTTTTGCATGCTGTCTACTTTTTCCATTAGAGCCCCTAAAATGTTAGTCATAATTGTTTTAAATTCTTTGTCTAATAATTCCAACAGCTATGTCATATCTGAGCATGGCTTTGATATATGTTTTATATCTTTAGATTTTTTTTTCCTTGTTTTCTTGCATACCTTGCAACATTTTTTCTTGAAATCTAGAAATGATGTATCAGGAAATAGATAATGAAGTAAATAGTTCTTTTATGTGCCAAATTATATTAATCTGGCTATGCACTGCGCTGTTTAACATTTGTTGTACTGATGGGTGAAAGAGGCTTCCAATTCTTCTAGTGTCCTTATTTCTGTCTCTTCTCTTGTCTTTTTGTTGTCCTTTTGTACTGATCTTCAGAAATCTTATGTCTTGAGCTCTTTTAGCCTTATTGTAACACTGGAGGTGTTTTCATATAGTGGTAGGGAATGAGGAAGAGGGAGCTGTATACCCTTCTGATTAAGTCTCAGTCTTTTAATTAGGGCTAGTATCTAACATGTTGGTTATAACAAGTATTTCTGTCCTTCTTCCCCCTGTTCTTTCATTTTTTGCCTGGTCACAGAATTCCCAATGTGTTTCCCTGTAAGCCCTATCCCCTCATGACATTTTTTTTTCCTTAGGTGAGACAGCAAGAATGGAGCAGAATGGAATGGAGCAGAATTCCATTTCCCAAAAGGGATAAGATTTCAGAATTGTCCTCTGGCAAACTACTTCTGCCTAGAGACTCAGACTTTATTAGGGAGAAGAGTCTGGTAAACTTTCACCTAAAATATTGCTCTAGTCTAGAGGAGCCAAGAAGGGATCTTTCTCAGATCCACGTCATGAGCACCTGGTATCTAAAGAGAAAGTGTACACGTTCCCAGGAAGTTCTTACTCTTATGCTGTTTGGCACTCAGCCTCCAGCAATTCATCAATATTAGCATTTAAGTGTTCCTACCAATTTGTGGCTTCTTGTGGCTTCTGATTTTAGTAAGCAATTCTTGGACACTGGATCCCTCAGTCTTTTGAAATTTCAGAGGGCAGTTTACCCTGCAACCTCAGTTTTCTGATGGGCCCAGGAAAAGTTGTTGGTTTTCAGTGTGTTCAGCTTTTTCTTGATGTAAGGACAGAAGTGAGGGCTTCCAAGGTCTCTATGTGTTGGGGCTAAAACTGAAATTCCCCTGCATTCATTTGGGGAAAATATGGGCTTGGGTGTAGACTGACAAGATTGTTTCACTAAGGAACTGTAATCAGCCACAACCTTGGCATCCTTATATTACATCAAGAAGCAACAGGAAGATAAATGAACAAAACATCAGCAGCCTGGGGGGGCAGGGGTGTGGAATGGGACATGATCCAGGCACCAAGCATATCCAGCAGGATATTACAATGCTGTGGGAGGCTTAAAAATCAGAAGACAGGACATTTTGGGTTAGCAGTCCAGAGAAAATCACTGACAAGCAGTAAATTGTAGAAGTTAAAAATTCATGTTAAAACTCAGCAAAAAATATTAGAGGAGTTTAAATAAATGGGGGTTTATTTCTCTGTGTCTGAAATTTAACCTTTAAATAAATATATAAACCACAAAAATGTATCATGCTAGTTGATTTTTTCTCATTTACTTGTATGTTTAATACTGAAGATAACAGTGTTTCATTTGTTTATTAGAATATTACCATCATCACAGACATTTTAGAAAGATACCTTTAGAAGTCTCTAAGTTTCTATTCTTATAGGAGAGCATAATTACGTAGACTGCCAACAGGAGTTAATTTGGAATGTGGATTCTAACATACTTAAAACTTAGGTCTTTTAATTTGCTTGTATGAGGGATTCATTATAGTTTTATAAATTACCTAATTAATTTCATTAAAAGCACAATATATTTGTGACTATGTTCACTTACATTGTTTAGCCAATTTTCCAGATTTCTTTTAGATTAAATTACTCTTGCTGTAAACTAGATAGTCTTTCATATTGAACTGAAAGAAGTATTCTTAAAATAAACCATTTTTAATGAGTCTTCTGGAAAAATACACTTTGACAGTCTTTTTGAAAATTAAAACTTGTTTGATTTTTCAAACGAAGAAACAATTTTCAGTGCCTAGGAAATTACGGAAATATGGCCATAATTGATAAGAAAATGTGACTAGAAAAACAAGTAGATACATGTTGTGGCTTGTATTGTGATAGAAAACATGAAAAAGCAAAGATACCTAATCATGATTAACCTGATATAAAGAATATCAGATTCAAAAATGTATGTTAACACTGTGTTCAGAATCTCATTCATGCCAGATAAAGTATTTCATAGAATGACTCAAAGATTTATAGAAAAAAATGTAATTCATGATGATCATATGTTTTCTTTCTGCTACCAATCCTTTGTGGTAGTCAAGTTTGCATTATTTTTCAATATCTACCACAAAAATCTTACTTGAAATATCCTCTACCTTCCCTTATACAGGTCTAAGTCTCAATATTCCTTTGTGTTCAAGCAAAATTGCATCTTTTATGAAGATTCCTCAATGGTCTCACATAATCTGTACCTATTGTTTACTTATCTCAATTATCTGACCTTTAGAATACACTACCTTGTAATGGTATCACTCATGTTGTGATGGTTAGGTTCATGGGTCAGCTTGGCCCTATGGAATTTGAACTCACGCATCTCCACAGTTGTATGAGACACTTTTATAAAATCTCATATTTACAGATATCTCCTGTCAATTCTGTTTCCCTAGAGAACCCTAACTAATACACATGCTGTCTGTGCCCCTCAAATAGGAGTCCTTCACAGATTGAAACTTTTTTGTATTTCTAAGCCTATGTTATACACCTCTCTATATACCCAGTAAAGACTTTTTGCTAATAGAGATTAAATTTGGTCAATAGAAGGCAACTTGGTTTTTTTGTTTGTATGTCTTTAATAAAATTTCTTTTTTTTCTTTTCTTTTTTTTTCTTTTTGGCTAATGGCAGTCATAATTTTAGGGCCCATGAACAGAGACATCAAAAAGATGCATCCCATGGAGACTGTCAAAAGAGAAAAGATCTTCCAGCTGAGTACAAATAAACTCTGTTTACAATTCCTTTTACTTCCACAATCCAGTCCACTACCAATTTTCATTGCATTCTCATTATTATAATTTTCTATTTATTCCTTTTTTATACATATCTAGAAATGAAATCTTAGGAATTAAAGTACCAGTTAGGAATTAATATCATAATTGTCAGATGAAAAATATGACAAAATAAGCAATGTCATTTCATTTTTGTTCTGTTTTGTTTTGAATTAAGCTTTATTGTTTCATTCTTCTTTGCTTACCTCAGGATATATATCATACTCTTACTATTTGTTATCATCTGAGTAATGAGGGAAACTTTTTCAAATCAAAGAAAATTTTGAAGGAAACATTTTCTCAGACTTCTTGCATAGGGTTTTGGATGAATGAGTATACAGCATTGTTTTACCCATGGTAAAAACCATACAGTAGTGAGATAATTCTATTACTATTAATACCCTAAATTTTATGAGTGAAACCTCAAGTTCTGAATTTATGAAAGAGCATTTTATTTATGAAACTTAGAATCTCTAAGTCTGTTAGGTAAAGAGAAAGCTAAACAAACAGAGGAAGTTGAATACTGACACAGCCTGTCCATCTTCTGTTTTAATTTCAGGCTTTAGTTATGGGCCTCATTCAAATAGTGGCATGTGTTTTCATTGGACATTGATTACTATTATTGAAGGACTAGTTTGGATCAAATCTCTTCCTACAACCTATTTTTCTATCAGAGCTAATGGGTTTGCAGCACATTTATAATGATCATATTGGCACGGATTTAGTTGATGTTTTCAAATACTCAATAGGAGAGGTTTTTCTACCCTCCTGAGTGCCTCTCAGCTCCAGGTAAAGAATGTTACAGCTGGATAAGAGAACTAATTAGAACCAATTATAGCCTGAGTGACCAACAGTGGCATTAAAATGTCTGGCAGAATCTACGATGTCCTTGTAACACAAAGGTTTTGAATCTTTACAAATACCTGTCTTTGAACATTAAGCATTTAATATAGTTGCAGGTAATAAGGCTTACATTTAATAATCAAAAGAAGCATTGCCAAAGCAATTCTGAAGGTAGGATCTCATTGGACGTAATTTTACATTGGCTTCCAAAGGCATCTCAAAATTAACAGCAGTTTCAGATACTTAATGAGAAGTATCAAGGTCCTGCAACAAATTTGGACATAATGAATCAGGTGACCTGAACTGAATTGCATTAGTTTGCCAAAATGCTAAAACAAATAGCCACACAATGGATTGGGTTAAACAACAGGAATTTATTGGCTCATGATTTAGAGGCTAGAAAAAGTACAAAATCAAGAAATTGGCAAGGATTGCTTTCTTATAAAAGTCTGTAGTATTCTGAAGCTGGCTGTTGGCAAACTTTGGGGGTCCTTGGTTTGTATCCCTGTCTCCCATCACATGATGATATCTTCTCCTTGTGCTCTTCCAGTTTCCACTGACTTCCAACTTCTTTCTGTGTGACTCTCTCCATCTTTTAGCTTCTGGTTTCTTCTCTTTTTTACGGCTTTCAGTAATACAGATTAAGAACAACCTCATTCAGTTGAGCCACTCCTTAACTAAAAACAACATCTTTAAGAGGTTCTATTTACAATGGATTTTCACCCCCAGAAATGCAGATTAAGAACATGTGCATGTTGTGGTGCAAAATTCAACCTACCACATTTGGAATATATATATCCATGTTTTATCAAATGAGGTACACTGGCTCAGTGTTTTAGAGGAAGCTAATTGCACACTTTCTTCATTTTATCTTTATTTTATTTTATTCATTTGTCCAATGTAATACACTGTGACAGTTTGGATATATTATGTGCCCCAAAAGAAGCCATGATCTTTTAACCCAATCTTGTTGGGTGGAAACTTTTGAGTGTTTCCATGGAGAAGTGAATCACCCAACTGCAGGTAATAACTTTGATTAGAATTGACCCCACCCATTCAGGGTAGGTCTTTATTAGTTTACTGGAGTCCTTTAAAGGGAGCTTGCACAGAGAGCAGAGATGATGAAAATTCCCAGGATGTGTTAAGCCAAGGCCCAGACACTTGCTAATGCTTTGGAGATGCTAGCCCAGAGCTTGATACAGAGAAGCTGAGAGGCAAGCCCAGGGACACTTTGGAGAACACCATTTTGGAACACAACCTGAGAGCAAAGAAAGAAGATGCCAGCCATGTGCCTTCCCAGCTGACAGAGGTGTTCCAGATGCCATCAGCTGTTCTTCAGTGAAGGTCCCCTATTGTTGCTGCCTTAGTTTGGACATTTTTATGGCCTTAGGACTGTAACTTTGTAACCAAATAAACCCCCTTTATAAAAGCCAGTCCATTTCTGTTTGTTTGTTTGTTGTTTGTTTTTCATAATGGCAGCATTAGCAAACTGGAACTGATTTTGGTACCAGAGAAGTGGGGTGCTGCTGAGTTTACAAATAGCAAATGTGTTGCAACAGCTTTTTAAATGGATAAAGGGAAGATTCTACAAGAATTGTAAGGAGCTTGATAGAAAAGGCCTAGATTGCTTTGAAGAGATGGCTGATATAAATATGGACTTTAAAGATAGCTCTGATGAGGCCTTGAAAAGAAAAGATGAATATGTCATTGCCAACTGAAAGAAAGACAATCCTTGCTTTAAAGTGGCAGATAATTTGGCAAAATTGAGTCCTGGTGTTGGATGGAAGGCAGAATTTGAAAGCAACAACCTGGGAGAGATAGTTGAAGAGATCTCCAAACTACATGTGGAAGATGCAGCATGGCTTTTCCTTGCAGCTTATAGTAAAATGTGAGTGGAGAGAAATAAGCTGAGAACTGAACTCTTGGGTACAAAGAAACCAGAAACTGATGGCATGGAAAATTCTGGGCTTCCAGAAAGTGAGACTCCATAGGATAGTGCCCCACATGAGAATTTAACCAAATGTGGAATCCAACTGTCATTTCAGTACAATCCAGGATTGGAAAAGGAGTTATCCAGAAAGAATTTGTGGAAAATCCTGTTGTCTGATGGTTTTGACCCCTGTGTGCTGCATGCCAGGCTAACAAATTTTTTGTGAGATCTGTATAGACAGAACCACTGCCAGTCTGTACTAAAAGGGACAGAAAAGGGACAGAGTGAAGGAAAAATTTCTTCAGAGAAAGCAGAACCATGACAGCCAAGGTTTGAAGTAAAAAATTGTTGGGACAAGAGAGCAAAGCAACCTATGCACATGGAAAGGGTGAGTTTGCTCCAGAGGCAGAGGGTGGGCCTTCTGCATAGATGATCAGGAAGAGTGTTGCCATCCCAGGCCTCAGAGAGGGTGGAGCACATTCCCAGGGGATTTGGGAGAGTCTGGTCACCACCCCACTGTTCTGAAGCAGTTGAGTGTGTGCCCTGGAGATGGAGAAGAGTCTGGGTGCCACCCTGATGTTTGAGGAGGATGGGTCCAACCAGAAGGTGGTTTCCCCAATGTGTGGTTATGTTGAAGCACTCACCCCAGCATTTGTAGAGGAAAGGGCTGTGACATAGGCTTTGGAAAGTGTTGGACTCCTGCTCTCTCAAGTCCCAAGGATAAAATGTCATTCCATAAATGACTCTCAGACTTTGAAATCTAATGTAGTTTGCCCTGTAGGTTTTAGGAAATGTTTTGGTCTTGTGAACACTTTTCCTTTCAATTAATACTATGACTGTCCCTCCTTTGTATATTGGCAGCAGATAACTTGTTCTAAGTTTCACAGGTCCACAGCTAGAGGGAAATTATGCCTTAGGACAGAAAACACCTGTAACTGATTTTGATAAGACCTTGTAGTTACCTATTATTATTGAAATGATTTTTTTGTGATATTGTGATGGGATGAATGTATTTTGTATTTGGAAAGATCATGTCTTTTTGGGGTTCAGGACATGAAATGTGCTGTTTTTGATATGTTATATCTCCCAAAAAGAGCCATGATCTTTTAACACAGTCTTGTTGGGTGGAAACTTTTGATTGTTGATGCCTTAGTTTGGGCACTTTTATGGCTTTAGGACTGTGACTTTGTAACCAAATAAACCCCCTTTATAAAAGCCAATCTGTTACTGGTATTTTCTGTAATAGTAGGATTATCAAACCAGAACAGACACCAATCATTGTTTGTTTTTTTTTGAGGGGAATACCTAGCCCAACATCTCAATTCTTAATCATTGCCTTCATAAGGATATAAAATCTGAACTGGATTTTGAAGAATGGGAAATGATTTGTATAATCAGAAAAAGAGGCTTAAAATCATATGAATCTTTTATATATATGAATATATATATTTTATATTCATAGAATCTTTTATGGCTTTTGTTTCACAAATAAAATGGTATTATTGAATAATAGCTAAAAGCAGAATAATTTGAACTAAAGAGCAAGTTAATGTTTGGAAGTGACACTGAACACTTCATTTCCAGAATGCAATTGTGCAAAACTGTCATTCTTTTATCTATCTATCTACCTTTCTATCTATCTATCTACCTACCTATCCATCTATTCATCTGTCAGGAATAAGCTACCTCAGAAAATACAGTATTATATGCTAAAATATCTACCTGTTCCAAACAATTATTAGAGGTAAATATGAGTAATTTTTAAAAATATTTTAAAGGGATTAGGATTAAAAATGTAATAAATTGGAAATATATAAAAACATGTCATATATTTGTTTCATGCTTGAAAGTAAATGTTACATGTAGAAAATTACATGAGAATTTTCCACTTATCAGTTTTTAATATAAAACATAAAACCTACATTTATTACCATTTTATATATTTACAATGCACCATTTTTTGAAATACATAGCTACAGTATGTAACCATAATTTGTATGAGGGCAATCAATGATTTCTGATAGCTTGAAAACAACAAAATAAATTAGCATCTATATAAATACAAAAATTGCCTGTTATACAATTCTGAACAGCATTAAAAACTACATGATGAAAATGCACTTTATGGAATTGTTTGTCCTTACTCAAATTCAATTCCAGTTATGACCCTGAGAGATGATTAGTAAATTTGACTTTTTAATTAGCATTTTGCATAATTCATTGAAATTATAATGCCCTCATGAATTTGATTGTCAAGATGCAGATGTGCTAATATGAAGCCATAATTTTCTCATCTAAATAACTCTTTTAGTGAAACCTCTAATTTCTTACAATTCTATTGTTTAGGACTTAGTATTGTTCATTTTTAAACATGAACTCAGAAATGGATTTTGAAGTCAGCTTGCATTGTGACAGCAGATTGTTTAGGAGACTAGGAATCAAAAGGATCAAACATTATGTAAAAGGTTGTTTATTCTATTTTAGCTAAAACTACTTGGTCAGAGACAAAGTAACTTTTAAATGTACAAAGTGGCTTTCTATTTCAAATCACCTTTAAATCACAGCCAACTAGAGCCAAGTAGAGATCATAAAATGCAAAATAAAGAGAAGGTTGTTTTTGTTTCCTTGCAGAGAAGCAGCCTGAGCACAGTAATGACTGGGTGCTCACCACAAGCAGCTCAGGTGACATTTGGAAGTAAACCAAGAACATATACATATATTTGATGTTTGACTTATTTAGATGATCACTGATACTAGAAAAGTATGTGGAACAATCTATTGATTTCTCAATGATAAACAACTTCCTCAAACTTTTTCCAAAGAAATGCCTGTTAACATTGATGTTTAGTACTTGATTCCATGTAACGGCAAACTCTTATCAACAAGGAAACTCTGCTTCAACTCTGAAGAACATGAAGGGCAAAAGAAGCAATAAAATACAGAGTGTGGTTGCTTATAGGGAGTGCCAGGGTGCACAATATCTGCATTGTAAAACATACTATGACATTGCTTTTCTTTCTGTACACCACACCGACTGTCAGAATGAATTAAATGTTTCCAAACAAAGTGAGAGAACTTGAGAACTAGAATCTTTGTTTGCTCCTATTTACAAGTGAGGGAAACTGCCTGGAATCAAGCATCTGTACACTAGAATGGTTGCTAACAGCATAGATTTTTGTGCCATTGATGCTGAGAACATTGGCCAGCAAAATTACTATTACTGCACTGATGAGAGGTAGCAATGCTGAATGAGATTTCTAGGGGTTGGTCTGGTGGAAAGAGTATTAGTGTTTGGGAGAAATGCTTCCTGAGAAAATAAAATAAAATTAGTAGTTCCTACATTTCCAAACTCTTATTATGTGAATAGTAGTACGAAAAGACCTCTGTGTTGATCCTGGCCTGGCCTACATGGGTTGTAACATGCAAACCCTTACAGTAAGTTTATACTATCTGGCTCCAGGTGGCTTATAAAATGAGTGAAGTATTGCTTTCACGGCAATGTTGTTAAGCTGAGATAGGCTATTATACTTCCAAGTTCTATCATACTATGTAGTGTGGTTCTTTTGTGCCCTTACCCCATGCTTTTTTACAAATGGTTATATAAAAACTTGAATTTGCAGTTGGATTTATTTGAAAAAACATAAGCCAATTGAAGCTTTATAAGGATGGAGTTTCAGAAGGTCCCAGAAATTGTCAAACATTTGGAAATCATATCAGAAATGGTAAGGTGGTCTTTTATTTCCAAAGACAAGAATGGTGACTTTCATATAAGAAAGCAGTTGATAATAATCTGGCTCTGTAAGTCCTTGAATATAAATTTTCAAATGCTGTTTTTGGAATTCCAAATATATTTAAAAGAAGGCTTTCTGAAGATCATTCAAATGAAGAAACCAAGTCAATCATTTATAAAACCACTTAGTAATTGGGCTTAATTAGGTGTTGGAATCATTTTGATTGCTTTACTGTAATGTTTCTAAGAAAACACAAATGCTTCAAAGATAAAACACCTATCATGAAAAGACACATACGTGCATTAGATTCTATTGTGGGTGCATGGCAAGTCACAGACATAAAGGAGTGAATTATGTAGCAGAGTCTCAGCTGTGATGCTTTTGTGAGATTGTGCAGAGCAAACTAGTTTTCAGATTGACAAGAGTACACCATACTTAATAAGAAGATAATTGCATCAGTCTGGCCCTTAAGATTGGCTTCATATTTTTTAATTAAAGATGAGCCAATAGCATAATGTTATTCACTTTTGCATTTTGTTTCTGTTTTAGCCATATTGCATTAAAAGGGACCAATTTTTAACCAGGTCAGGAGAAATTAAATTGAAATATGAGGAGCAATAAAAATATATGGAAAAAAATGCAAAATATTTCACAGAAATAAATTGTTATGCTATAAAAAGAACAATGCTCCATGGTTGATTAAGCATCTCACAGAAGAAAGTAATTGGGAAATTAGTCATGAATAGTTAGACTCTGATATCTATATGGCATTGATCGCTAAACCAAGTAACTGATGAAGTTATATGTTTTGCTAAGCATCATCATCATCAAATATAGCATTGTTTTTCATTTTAACATAGCTGATTTATACCTTTTGACCAAAAAAAGCAGATGTTGGGATAAGATGTAGCATATGAAATACATTATTGATGTGTTTAAAGAACTAAATTTTGAAAGGATAAATAGTGAACTAGTACATGAATCTGAAAGAAGTGCAACAAAAAAATGGAAGTTGGAAATTTGAAAAAGCTAGAAAAATAGACTACAGAATGAAATGTTATAACATACAACTAGTTACAATTTCAGAAGTCAAGAATAGAATGTAGTAGAGGCAAATTTTGAGAAGTAATGACAGAATTTTCTAGGAATATTGAAATACATAAACTGGTAGTTACAGGAGGCATATTGAATACCGAGCAGGATAACAAAAAATGAAAAGTAGAAACAGTCATAAATTTTTAAAAGTCAACCACATACTAGGACATAATGCCATTTTCAATAAATTTCTAAAAAGTTGCTATTGTGCAAATCACTTTATCTGTCCACAGTGACATTTCTTTTGTTTCCAATGTTGCTTTGAAATGAATTTGAATTTCTATTATTCTACAATATATTTAATTTTTAAAAGATAAGCATTAGAGTTCATTTTTTTCTAGCCAATTTTACAGTAGTTATTTTCTTTTAGATCAGAGCCTTAGAAAGCTTATTGCACAACAGCCAATCTTAATAATTTTTAAACACAATTAAAATATCATTTTACATTCAACATTTAATTGAATTAGTGGTCACAATTTATCAACTTCTGTGTTTAATAGTGGTCCTATCTCATGCTTTCTGCTATTGTTCACTTTTTTCTTGCTTAAACACATTCTTTAAGTTTTTTGTTGTTGTTGTTGTTTGTTTTTTTTTTTTTTTTATATTTAGGATGGTGTGGTAGGTTGAAATGTTCTCCAGAAAAGACTTACTCTTAATTTTAATCCATCATCCTATGAATGTGAACCCATTAAAAATAGTATCTTTGAATATATTAAGGCATGCCAGGGGGTGCGCTCATTTATGAATAAGATATTTGAAAATTTTATCCAGAGTGGGTCTTTATCTAGATTACTAGAGACTTTGCAGAGAGAAACCAGAAGTTGCCATGTGATGGGAGGCAGAGATACAAGCCCTAAGCCCTACTTGGAGAGTATATTGTATCCAAGAACTCCTGTTTCTCCTAATTTTAAAATATTTTAAGCAATGATATCTGGAAACATTAATTCATTGTAATTTTCTCCATTCTCTCCATCTGAAGCACTTACTAGATTTTTTTTTTTTAAACTTCTTGATTTTTTTCTCTGTGCTTCAAATATTGCTTCCTATATTTTTACCTAATTGGCTTTCTGGCCTGATTCAGAGGTAGTCTTTTTTTTTTTTTTAATTTCCAATTCATTTTTACCTGTTTGTTTCTCATATGAATTTTCCTACTTTTTGCATTTTTTATTTCAATTTCAATTTTTAAAATTTACACAGTTTAATTTTTATAGATACTTTGGCTTCATTTTTGTATCCTTTTTGTTGGTTGTTTTGTTCTTTTTAAAGATAGTTATGCTTCCATTTATCGGTTTGAATATACTCAATATATCTTTCTTTAAAGTTTTTGTAAGTCAGCTATAAAGTGAATTTCCATTCTGGTTATGGAGTATGTTGATTTTCTTAGGTTTAGATTTCTTCATGTTTTTCAATGCTTTGCAAGCATATTTATCATTGAAATTTTTTGGATCTTTCTCATTATTTTTCTTTCTTACTTGCTACTTCTGTGTTGCCTGTCACTGTGCAGTTATTTTGTGATTTCCTGTATCAAAACTTCAGGCCCATGTCTTACAATGTTTAATTAGTTAACAAGTGGGTGTCTAGAGTCTCTTTTTTTATAGTAAGGCTATATTATTGGCTGCTATGTAAATACCATTTATTTCAAATTGTGCCAGCCTGAAGGGTTAAAAACAACACCTAATTGTTGTTTCTCGTTGTCACTGGTGAGTTTAAGCAATTTATAATGCATCTATTTTCCAATTTAACTTGATCCTATGTTGATTCCTAATTGAGAGTCTTGCTAGTGTCTTTACTATGCTGAAGATCTCTTTCTAATTTATGTTAGACTATTTCAACAAGTATTTTAAAAATAGCCTGCTTTCAATAAAGTTTTCCGCTCACTTTTTGTTCTATTTTTTGTTAATTTTACTTTTCTTTAAAATTTTAAAACATATGCACCCAAAGTCACATACATGCTTTTCTGTGATGTTTATGGGTATCACATCATGCTTAGAAAGGTATTCATTACTTTAAATTTCCTTCTAATATTCGAATTATTATATTGTTTTTACATTTAAAAATTGAAGTGATCTGGTGTTATTTTCTTTTTAAAATAAATTAGAGGATTATATTTTTTTTCTGCTAGAAAAATAACCAATTATGCTACCAATTTACTGAATAAGTTATTTTGTCAGATTAAATAAACCTGCAAAGTGTTTGACGTTTCCCATAGAGAGATGGATCTCTGTATCTTCCTTTTCAAACTTGAACCAATAGAAATAGCAGATGTGATTATATGCCAATCCCATGCCTATCCTTTACAATTGAAACTTACAATTTCTTCCTTTTAGAACTGAGTTGCCATGTAAGAAGTTCAATTAGCTTGAGGCTGCCATTATGTGAGGAAGCCCGAGCTAACCATGTGGAAAAGCTGTGTTAGGAAGGGGAGATAGATGCCTAGTGAATTGCCATTTTTTTCAACTCCCAGATGTTTGACTCCTTATTACAGAGGGCTAGATTTCATGGCAAAGAGAAGAGTGTATCCACTTGCTCTGTCTGAATTCCTGAGGCACAGATTTGTGGGATATCATCACAATAATAAATAGTTGTTTAAAGCTACTAGGTTTGAGGGTGGCTTGATATGGGGCAATAGCTAAAGAGATCAACCACCCTTTACATACTGTATTGAAGTTATATACTTTTTTACTATTTGTAAAATCTCCATAATTAATTGGGTTTATCTCTGGAAAATTTATTGTCTTCTTTATATCCATCTGTATAATCTTGGAGACAGAGAATGCTTTATAATCACAATCTTATTATAGCTATTTTTAGACCTGATTAGAAAACACTATTTGCTATTAATCTTTTCAAAATATTTTTGAACATCATGGGTATTTATTTTCCCATATTAATGTTAAAATATTTTAATACAATACAACAAAAAATATACTTATTTCTGAAATTGCATTACATTATACCCAAATTGACAGAATCTATATTTTTATATTAAGTTCTCTTCCAGACATAGAGCATTTCGTTGGATTACTATAATCTTTGTAAATCTTTATTTTATTTATATGCACATGCACACATGTATGTGTCCTTAAACATTCATACATAAACATTCTTGTGATATTAATTTCAAAGTATTCCATAGATCTTTTAAAAATAAGTCATATATATTGCCATTTCTTTAACTGGATGTTACATACCTAGATAAAAAAGCTGTTTTTAATTTTTTTTTTATTTTTGTGTTTTATCCAGTTGTTTACCAAATTTTATCAATAATTCTAATGTTTTGGCATCTTTTACATTTTCTAGACATATAACATCTGTAACACCTGTTTTCCTTTCCTCTTATATGCATATAAAAATTATTTTCTTTCTCATTAATTTACACAGAACCTCAGAGCAGTTAAATGTAAGTGTATTTCTTCTCTCCATTGTTTTTGTCTGTTCTGTCACTTGATTGATTGATGGTGATAGATAAAGATAGATAGTGATCTTGTAATTTTAAATGCTTTTCATTGCAAATATGATTTATTTCAATGTAATTTTTTAAAGCAATATTTCTTAGTTTATCCTCACTTTATTTCGTTACTGTAGCTTTCTTTCTTATTGAAATTATTGTCTACTGGTAATTCTAAGCAATTTAATAAGTTCTGTCTTGGAAATAAAATATTTAAATGTTACCTTTTACCAATCGTTGAAAATTACTTTATATTATAATAGTCTAATCCTTGTTGTACGGAATAATAATTCCTTTCATGTGCTCAAAAGTGGTAGTGAAGCCTGAACAGGTCTGACAAACTTCAATTTCAAATTTTGTTTGTGCCTCTTAGCTTCCACACTAATGTAAATATGGTGCAATCATTTCCCTTAACTTGTTGTACCTTATGACTGCCACCATTACATTTAATGAATATGTGTCTTAGGCTAGCCATCCTTGTCACTGAGGATTCCATCGTCCAAGGCCAACCAATATTTTCTCACCACAAAGCCCAAAAGAAAGCCCTTTAAAAAATGGATGGAAATAAACATCATCAAATATTAAAATATTAGGAGCAGCTATGGCAACTAAGCACTTTAGTGCTGTAGAAAATTAAGCAGAACAGCAAGTGAAAGGTAATAAAAATACAAAAGATTCTGCATACAGATAATCAAAAATACACACACATGCACACACATGATAAGGTTTGTTGGAAGTCAACAGTGAAGGAAGAATATACCAATAAATTAAACTGAAAATTAAATTATGACCCCTAAATTCCACCTTTATTTATGTAGCCATATGTGTGTAGGTATATACATATGCATTTTAAAAATTTCATATAAAATGAGAGAATAAAAAGATAAGAAAAATGTTTATAAAAATATATATAAACTTAAGGTGAGAAAATATTTTTCAGTACAATCCAAAGACAGAAACTATAATTAAAATGATTAAACAATTTGGTTAAACAGAAATGAATTGTTATTCATCAACATACCTTCTATTTCTTATTGAATATGGCTCCTGGATAAAAGGATCTTATTTCAGTTTCTTCGAACTTGAAGGCTAATTGTTCATTAACTTTCATAAATAATAAGACTTGTGTGATAAAATTTAATTTTTAAACCTAGAAAACCCAAAAATATTTAACTGGAAACACTCATAGAAATTGTAAGATTCTACACAACATTTCTCAGTTACGAAATACATAAGTAGCAATAGATTGTATGTATATATATATAGCCACACAACACTTGTTACTTAAGAAATTACAAAGTTAATATATAATATATAGTTTACACAAGTACATGAAACATCTAAAATAACCAAAGGCAGTCTTCATGGCTTTATTACTAAAACCATGAAATGTTACATTATTAAAACTATAAAGTTTTGCCAAATAATATAAAAAGAAAGCTTCATATATTGAAATATATGAAGTGATTTTCCATGTATCTAATTGAAAGATAGGGAATTTAAAATAAATAAACTCCTCCAAAATTATTTGATACATTTAACATTGTAATAGAAACAATAGTGTGCTTGTATTTTTATTTTTGTCCTTGGGCAGACCAGACAAAATTATTCTGAGGTTTATTAGAACATACATAAACAAGAATATTTATGACAAATTTCTAATAAAGGATAATTCTATCAGTGAATATTTATGTGATATTTAGGCAGAGAGAACTCTTAAATGTGACACAAATGGCACAAACCATAAAGTAGAACAACTACAAATGTGACTCTATACATATTAAAAACTTCTGCGTGTAAAAATTACTGTGAATAACAATAAAATTGGTTTTCCACAACACGGTGAGAATTCAATGGAATTGTTATGCTATTTTTACATTTTGTATTAGCAAAGCTGTTAAAGGTAACATGCAATGTTCACTCTGTTATGAGGAAATGCCATTTTCATGCACTGTTGGTCATAGGAAAATTGGTACCAGCTGTTGGAGAATTTGCTGATACCGATATGTGCACTCAGCAATTCCACTTTCAGGAATTTAGGCTAAAAATAATAAATTTTAAACAGCAGGAATATATGCAGAGGTTTGGCTGAAAGAATTTTCAACCTACTGTGATCAGTTAAAAAATGAAAGCCAAAAATATTTCTAAAGTATAATTCTGTGCATATATTTAGATGATGAAAGTAATATTTAATGGTTTGGGGAATTTTTCACAATATTTTGTTTAATAACATCAGTTTTCATGGTATAGTATGTAGAGTATGAGCTCATTTTTGTTTTTAGAAAAAGTATTTTAAAAAGGGCATATAAAGATATATGGTGAAATGGTTGAAAGCAATTATCTTTGGGGTTGGAGATTGCAAGTATTTTTGTTTCTTTATTTAATAAACTTTTATTTGCAGTATGATATTCAAATTGAAAAGTAAAGAAATTATAAGTATCCATTTTCAAAAAGGGGAACCTCATCTGAAACCAGCAAGCAGTGACAAAAATGAAGAAATAAAACATTGCTGGCATCCAAGAAACCACAATTGTGCTGCCTTCCAGTAACTCAGTCACTATTCAATACAAAGAAAAGACCCACAATCTGAATTCTAACACCAACACTTCATGTTAGTTTTTCACATTTATAGAAATCTAAAAAGAGAGTAGGTATTTTTTGCATCTTTCTTTTCCACATTACATTTCTGAGATTCTTATATTATTTGGTATTTATTTGTGGTCCATTTATTCTCATAGCTGCATAGTGCTCAATATTAAATACTGCAAAATATATTCATTTTACAATTAACTATCATTTGGACTGAAGCCATTTTAGGGTTATCATTAATGGGGCTGCAATGAAATGTATTGTAAATCTGTTTGTAAACATACACACACACAATGTGTCTATTTGTGTCATATATATTCATATATGTTTCTGTGCACACATATGCAACTCTCTGTACATGAGCATATATATTTTATTCATCTATGCACACACATAATTGTGCAATTATTGGAGTAAAATTGCCAAGACAAATGGAGTTAAAATGACAGGGCAAAACTATGTATGTTTTCAACTTTGGTAAACACAGACACATTATTTTTTCTGTACTTGTAATGATTGTACCTGTTTTCCTTCCCTCCAGCAAAATATTAGTGTTGTTCAATATATTCACATACACTTGGCATTTCCTTTTATGTTTTGGTCATTATAGTGGGGTTTGGACACTATTCATTGTGGGCTTTTTTTTCTTTATTGGAAAAGTTGTGGGCCTACAAAATAATCATGCATAAAATACAGGATTGCAATATACCACCATATTATTAACAACTTGGCATTGGTGTGGAAAGTTTATTACAATTGATAAAATATTTTTATACTTGTACAATTAACTATAGTCCATGGTTTAACTTAGGGTTCACTGATTGTGTATTATAGTCCCATAGACTTTTAAAAAATTTTTATTCTGTGACCATGTATACAATCTAACATTTCCCTTTTAATCAATGCTTTAATTATGTTTACAATGTTGTGCTGCCTTCTCCTTTAGAGAGATGTCTGTTTACATCTCTTGCACATTTTTTCATTGGATCGTTTGTCTTTTGTTGTTAAGTACATGGATTTCTTTATACTTTCTGGATATTAAACTGTATTAGATATGTGGTTTGCAAATATTTTCTCCCATTGTGTAAGTTTTCATTTTACTTTCATGATAAAATCATTTCAGGACCAAAAGTTTTTAATTTTGATGAAGTCCTTTATCTTTTTTCCCTTTTGTTGCTTTTGCTTTGGGTGTAAAGTCTAAGAAACCATTCCCTAATACATTGTCCTGAAGCTTCTTCCCCACATTTTTTCTATGAATTTGATAGTATTAGCTATTATACTAATGTCTCTGATCCATTTTGAGCTGATTTTTGTATATGATGTGTACTGGTTTGAATGTATTATGTCCCCCAGAAAAAGCCATATTCTTTGATGCAGTCTTGTGGGGCAGACATTTTGGTGCTGATTAGATTTGCATGGAAATACACCCCACCCAACTGTAGGTGATAACCTTGATGAGATATTTCTATGGAGGCGTGGCCCCACCCATTCAGTGTGGGCCTTGATCAATGGAGCCATGTAAATGAGCTGATGGGCAGAGGGAACTCAGTGCAACTGTGGGTGATGTTTTGAAGAGGAGCTACCACCAAGAGGGACACTTGAAGAAAGCATAGGAATTGCAGATGAGAGACAGTTTGAAGATGGCCGTTGAAAGCAGACTCTTACTCCGGAGAAGCTGAGAGAAGACAAATATCCCAAGTGCAACTAAGAGTGACATTTTTGAGGAACTGCAGCCTAGAGAGGAACGTCCTGGGAGAAAGCCATTTTGAAACCAGAACTTTGGAGCAGACACCAGCCACGTGCCTTCCCAGCTAACCGAGGTTTTCTGGACGCCATTGGCCATCCTCCAGTGAAAGTACCCGATTGCTGATGTGTTACCTTGGACACTTTGTGGCCTTAAGACTGTAACTGTGCAACCAAATAAACCCCCTTTTATAAAAGCCAGTCTGTCTCTGGTGTTTTGCATTCTGGCAGCATTAGCAGACTAGAACATGGTGTGAGGTAGGGGACATCCTTTTTTCACAACTGAAAATCTAGTTTTCCCAGCACCATTGTTGAAGAGGCTATTCTTTCCCAATTGTGTGGTCTTTGCCACACTGGCAAAAATTGGTTGACCATACATGTGAGGGTTTATTTCTCAGCTCTCAGTTCTATTCCATTGGTCTATAGTTCTGTTCTTGTGTCACTACCATGTTTTTTGGTTACTGTGACTGTGTAATAAGTTTTAAGATCAGCAATTGTGAATCCTCCAACTTCATTCTTCTTTTTCAAGGTGGCTTTAGCTATTCAGCACCCCTTGCACTTCCATATAAAATTGATGATTTGCTTTTCCATTTCTGCAAAAGAGGTTGTTGTAATTTTGATTGGGATTACATTGAATCTATAAATTGCTTTGGGTAGTAATGACATCTTAACAATCCTTAGCCTTCAATACATGAATATGGAATGAACTTCTGTTTATTTATGGCTTCTTTAATTTTGTTTAGCAATGTTTTGTAGTTTTCTGTGTACAAGTCCTTTACATCCTTGGTTAGATTTTTTCCTAGATATTTAATTCTTTTGGTTGCTATTATGAAATGAATTTTTTTCTTGTTTTTCCCTCCAGTTGCTCGTTGTTTAGCTATATAAACCCTCCTAATTTTTGGATGTTGCTCCTGTACCCTGTCACTTTGCTAAATTCATTTATTAGCTCTAGAAGCTTTGTTGTGGATTGTTCCATATTTTTAATACGTAAGATCATACACCTGAAATTAGGGAAAGTTTTACATCTTATTTTCCAATTTGGATGCATTTTATTTCTTTTTCTTGCCTAATTGCTCTGGCAGGCTCTTTCAGTAAACTGTTGAATAACCATGGTAACAGTGGGCATCCTTTCCTTGTTCCTGATCTTAGAGAGAAAGCTTTAACCCTTAAGTAGGATGTTTGCTGTGGGTTTTTCACATGTTCACTTTATTATTCTGAGAAAGTTTCCTTTTATTCCTAGCGTTCTACATGTTTTTGTTTTGTTTAGTTTTGCTTTGTCTTGTTTTTATCAAGAAGAGGTGCTGGATTTTTTCAAATGCTTTTTCTGCATCAATTGAGATGATGATGTATTTTTTCCCCTTCATTTGCTAATGTGTTGTATTACAATAATTGATTTTCTTGTTGAATCACCCTCACATACAGAGATAAATCCCACTTGATCATTGCATAATTCTTTTAGTATGCTGTTGAATTTGGTTTGCTAGTATTTTTGAGGATATTTGCAACTATTATCATAAGAGATATTGGTCTGCAGTTTTCCTTTCTTCTGTCTTTATCTGTTTTTGGTATGACAGTGATGTTAGCAGCATGGAATTGTTCAGGAGTGTTCCCTCCTCTTCAATTTTTTGGAGGAGTTTGAGTGGAATTGGAGTTGTTTTATTGAAATGTTTGGTAGGATTCCTTTGTGAAAGCATCTGGTTCTGGGCTTTTCTTTCTTGAGATGTTTTTGATTACTGATTCAATCTCTTTATTAGTAATTGCTTTGTTGAGATCTTCTATTTCTCCTTGAGTCAAGGTAGACAGTTTGTGTGTTTCCAGGCATTTTCCCATTTCATCTAGGCTATCTAATTTATTGGTATACAATTGTTCATAGTCTACTCTTATAATCATTTTCATTTTGGTGGGGTTGGTAGTAATGTCCTCCTTTACATTTCTGATTTTCATTATTTGTATTCTCTCTTTTTACTTTGTCAGTCTAGCTAAGGTCTTGTTGATTTTATTGATCTTTACAGAGAACCAACTTTTGGTTTTGGTGAGTCTCTCTGTTTTTTGTTTGTTTTGCTTTCTTTTTTTTAATTTCATTTTTCTCTGCTCTAACCTTTGTTATTTCCTAACTGCTTCTTGCTTCTTTGAGCTTAGTTTGAGCTTTTTTTTCCTAATGCTTCCAGGTTTGATGTTAGATCTCCGACTTGAAGTCTTTCTTCTTTATCATGTAAGCAATTAGAGCTATAAATTTCCCTCTTAAACAATGCCTTCACTGCATCCCATAAGTTTTTGTATGTTGTATTTTGATTTTCATTCATCTCAAGATACTTCCTAATTTTCCTTTTGATTTTCTCTATAATCCATTGGTTGTTTAAGAGTATATTGGTTTACTTCTACATATCTGTGAATTTTTCATTTCTCCTTCTCTTATTGATTTCTAGCTTCATTCTGTTGTCATTGGAGAAAATACCTTGAATGATTTCAATATTTTTTTAATTTATTGAGACTTATTTTTTGACCTAACTTATGTTCTGTCCTGGAGGATGATCTATGTGCACTTGGTAAGGATGTGATTCAGTTTTTGTTGCATGAAGTGTTCTATCTATGTCTGCCATGTCTAGTTGGTTTAAAGAACTACTCAATTATTGTTTTTCCTTATTGATCTTCTTACTAGATGTGTTCTATCCATTATTGAAATTGGCATGTTGGTCTCCTACTATTAATGTAGAAGCATCAGTTTCTCACTTCAAATCTGTCAGTATTTACTTCCTATATTTGGGGCTATTCTATTAGGTGCATATATATTTATATCTTCTTGTTGAATGGTGGGTCCCCTTTGTGATTTTAATTTACATTTCCTTTATGTTTAAAAATGTTAAAAAATTTTATATGTTAGTTGGTCATTTGCTTTACCCTATTTTAATTATATTGCTCAGTTTTTATCGGTTTTCTGACTTTCTTATTGAGCTATAGAACTTATATTACCTATCTGGGTCCTTTAGTTTATTACTTCAAATATCTACTTTTGTTCTGATGCATGAATTTTATTCTCTTCATGGAAATTTTTGGCAAACAATGTTAATTATATTGAAGTCCAAAGTAACTACCTTTTCATTTATGATCAATGACTTTTCTGTCCTCTCTAAGAAATCTTTGTTTCCCGCTGAACAAATTCTGTTTTTTCATAAATTAATCGTAATACATTAATATAATTCAAACCCTTTAACATGTAAACAATTTATCTTCCTTTATATTAAATGGTATAACTGAATTGTTAACTGGATAGAAATCTGATAGTCCTCATACTTGCATACCTACATAAGCATATACAGAGAAAAGACATGTATTTTTTTCATAACTTGGTGATAGCAAAGAATGGATACTTTTTCCAGAGTTCAGATGAAGCCACAGTTCAATAACCCGGAGAACAATATTAAATGACAAGAGTTAGTAATCATAGTCAGAAGGTCATAGGATTGATATTACTCCAGGGAAATTTCCCTGCCCAAATTTTGCCTTTTCATGCACCTTCAAAATCTGAGCAGTATGAACTTTACCTCTCAGAATCCATGTCAGATTGCATTTGGAGAAGAGAGAATTAGAACTATCACAGCTAAAGAAAAATCATGGTACACTTGCCACTTGGAATGAAATTAGAAACTGTGGCTTCTTTTTCTATGTTTTGTTTTCTATCAAGAATGAGAAGATCCTCAGGAAAATAATTAGCAGATGACTTTATCTGCAAGTTTTTTTCTTCCAACAATCAAATGCCATAGTTAGAGTGTGCTAACAAGATCAAGGGAAACTGTTCAAAAGAAAATAAATGCTTATGTGCCTTGAGAATAGCTGGAATTATTCTAAGTTGAGATGGCACTTCATCTATGCCACTCTAAATCAAGACAGGCCATGAGAAAGCAATCATAGGTTGAATAATATTGTTTACTGAAACTGAAATATTTAAATTTAGAAAGTTATTACAACTATTAGAGCCAAATATTGGTTTCCTTTGAGTAGTTTTTTCCTTTTCTTTCCCCATATGGAAGACTGAATAAATATTGTCCTGTGTGGTTGCTGAAGTTAACATCATGTTCTAGTTTGTCAGAAAAAAAAAAAAATCCGCAATTTTTTCAATATTGAAAATTTGTAACAGATGGTCAATCAGTTTTATTAAACATGTAAAACTTTTATAGCCTTTTATTCCTGGTTTATTCTTTATGGAAAAGCTTAATATAGGTCTTATCCCCTAAAACAAATAAACAAAACTAATAAAAGCTGTTATAGATAATATAGTAAACTGTCCAGATTCTGTCCCCAGCCCCTCAGGAAGGAAGTACTGCTTTTCTCTGGTGCTGATCGAGTTCACAGCTGGATGTTCTCAGCTGAACTCCTCTGCAGGAATTTCCCTTGAATGGGAGAGTGCCTCTCACTCAGAGAAATTTCACATAAAACAGTTGGCTAATCAGGGGTATTCAAGCCCAGCCCCTCTGCTTCAATGTGGGCAACTCTTAAGGGCCATCCCAGATACAGACCTCCCTGTGGCATCTACCAGGTGTTTGTTTTGACAGCTCTATCGCACATACTGTACTGCACCACAGGTACACATCTGATCTTGAGAGCAGAGCAATCTGCAACAAACCTCTTATAGATGAATCTCCAGCTCAGAATCTGATTCCCTAGAAACAGTGCTCTGGAGATTTATTTCTAAAAACTGGAAGATCTGCTATCTTAAGGTGAAGGTATATATTTGGATAAAGTGGGATCTTAAAACATGGGATAACGATATCTGGACCAATGCCTAAAATAATGTTGACACCCCCTCCCCTATTCTGCAGAAATGGTCCACACCTCCTTGTTAAAAGCTAATGCTTCCCACTTTCTTAAAGACATTTCAGTGCATCTTCCTCGGAAGACAACACCCTTGAATCCTTAATATCTTGCTTCCTGGTCTTCTTGAACATTTGAACAATAGCTGAGGCTAAGTCATAACATATTTGGGCCAGGAAAGTTCTGGGCTACTAAAACAGCTGTGATACTTAGCCAACATTTACCAGCTAGAATCAGGATAATATTTATAGAACTCAGTCCTATGCATTCTGGATCAAGGAGTCTGGGATATAGGATTTAATTATTCTACCTTGGTATGATGGTTCATACAACACCATGGAAGAGATAAAGGAAGACCCAATCAATATGGGAACACATTTCCAGTAAAGCAGCTGGTTGGTGGTGTTAGGATGGCTCTTGGAAATTTGAAGAGAGAGATGTCCCATAAAAAATAAGGTATAAATATTAGAACTCCCCAGATTGATGCTGGAAAAGTGATCAAAATTCTCAAAGAAGAAGGCATGTTAAAGTGGTTATATATTACATAACCACTTTAAAACCTGATGAATATACTCTGCAAGAGGGCTTCTATAGAACACTCCACTTAGCAAAGCCATAAGGAATGTCTTGGCGAAAGTGGCAAAAGCATCTGCGGAAAGCTGAGTGCTGGCATCCTTTGAAGAAGGAGCACAGGCTTGCACTTGGCAAGGCTGGTCAAGCTACTCCATTACTGTTAAATCATGTCCCTTTAATCCTGGAAAGGGCAGCATTTCATCTTACCTCAAATTAACACATATTCTGAGCATGGGTTTTCATTTCCTACCCAATGGTTTGGTCACCAATACTATCTAAGGGCTTAGAGTTTTTGTTGATTGCACAGAACATCACATCAGACCTAAGCTCTTTTTTTAGAGCAAAATTAATATGACAATTGGCAAGTGAAAATTGGATCCACTGGTTGTATCATATTCCACATCACTCAGAAAAACAGTAGCCTCATATAATTATAGAACTGAGTTTTGAAAGTGTGCTGAGGTACTTGTTTGGAGATATTAACTTGCAAGGATGGGGTACTTTCTTTATAGATTCCCTACACACCCCCAAATCAGTGATCATTATATGTATTACATCTTGGAGCAAAGATGTGGAAGTAGGTGTGTCCCCACTTCCTACTGGTCTCAGTGACTCACTTTGAGATACTGTGCTCAACAGATATGGAAAGACTCCCACTAAGCTTTAATTCTGTATATTTCTCAGGCACGTAGGCTTATTATGCAAAGTGACCACTAGGCAAAGAGGAGGAGTCACTTTTCTGGTAGGGGTTATGGACCATTATCATCAGAGGAAATAGAACTGTCTTTAAACAACGGCACAGGGAAGAATTTATTTGACGTCTAAGTGATTCGCTTGAGCATCTCTTAGTATCCCCTTCCTCAGTTTGAAAGGGAAATGTTAAAGGGTATGATTACTAAGGGTTCAAATATCTTAAAAATGAGGATTCAAGTCACCCCAAAAAGTAAGCCATGAAGACTACTAAAGGTGCCAGCTGAGGTGAGGGGAAATTATAATAAGTTGAAGAGGAGGGAGACAGCATTGATAAGTTGTGGCCTCAATACCATCTGCAGTGGCAGAGACTGTAGTTCATCCACCAATGTTACAAATTCTCTGGATCAAGAGGCCCATCAGCTCACCAGGATTAATCTTACAAAACATGAAGATCCAGTGGCACAAGGGGTGGATTTTATTGGATCACTCCATAGCCTCCACCAGCCCCACTTTCAGGTGCAGACTGAAGCTCTCACTCCTCTAGCTGCTGGATGTATGGTGATTGGCAGTGTCAGCCTATTCCACCCTTTGGTTGCAGAGCACTGTCTTACTAAATGTCACATTCTCTTCCCAGATACTGCCTATAGGCAGTGACTAGCTGACTGGGCTTATAGCCCTGGTCCATCTGCTGCGGGACCATCATTTACCCAGAGTTCCCCAATTGTCTGAGGCCACTGATATAACTGCATCACAGTTCAAAATCTCCCTTTGCCTAATTCTGCTTTCCTTATGCCCCACCATATTGATTCCAAAAGCACACACATTAAAATTCCTACATATATCTCAGAGTCTTTTTCTGGGAAATTCACTTGGAAAGTAGTGAATTGAATTGTGTCTCTAAATTATATGTTCATGTCTTAAACCCTGGTACCTGTGAATGTGATCTTATTTTTAACAGGATTTTTGCAGATGCAATTAATTAAGATGAGATCATACCAACTTAGAGTGGGCTCTAAATCCAAGAAGCGGTGTCTTTCTAAGGAGTGGGAGATTTGGAGAGAGACACAGAAGAGATGCATAAGGCAGAAAATCATGTGATGACAGAGGAGAGATTGGAGTGGTGCAGCTACAAACCAAAATTGCCTGGGGTCACCAGAAGCTGTGAAGAGCCAAAGAAAAGTTCTTCCTTTGAGCCTTCAAAGGCAACACAGTCCTGATGACACCTTAATTTTGGATTGTTAACCTCCAGATTGGTGAGGCAAGAGGTTTCTTTTGTTTCAATTCATTCAGTTTTTGGTAATTTGTTATGGCAGTTTAGGAAACTAATACACTGCAACAAAAGCTGAAGGCAAGAAATGGGTTAGAAACAGCTGAAATTAATCAAATAGCTTTTCTGAAGAATTAGACCTTGAATTTAGAAGAGTGAAGAGGGAAGTAAAGTCAGGGCTTAGAAGTTACATAAGAAGGTTGGAATGTAGTAAAAAAAATCATGCTTAACAAGAACCACTGTTATCAACAAACATTTACTTGAAGTGATCTCCGTTAGACACTGCACTAATCTTTAAGGTTTGAAAGAGGGAATATAAATTGGGCATGAGGAAATTCAAAGCAATAAAAAGACAACCTATATACATTTGTACATTTAGGAATTTGAGGATTCTCCTTTGGAAAATAGGTGTTTTAAGATATTGTGATTTCCATGTTCTTATTTACGAAAAGACAAGATTGTTGTCCTTTTTTTGCCAATGGTAATATTGTTCCTTGATGCTAAGACAATTTAGAATAGTGTATCATGGATCAAGGAGATTGTGATGGTTTGGATGTATTATGTCCCTCAAAATGCCATTATCTTTGATGCAGTCTTGTGTGGACAGCAAACATATTGGTGTTGATTGGGTTGCAGACTTTTGATTGGCTATTTCTGTGGAGATGTGATCACTGACCTGTGGGCAAAATCTATCATTGGATAATTCCATGGAGGTATGCTCTACCCCCTCCCCCATTCAGCATGGGCCTTGATTAGTTTACTGGAGCACTATATGAGTTCAGACAGAAGCAGCGAGCTTTGCTACAGTCAAGGGGGACACTTGGAAGAATGCACAGAAGATGAGAAAGGAGCTGAAGCTTACAGAAACATTTTGGAGACTTTGAAAGCAGACTTTTGCTCCAGAGAAGCTAAGAGAGGACAGATGCACCAAGAGCAACTGACAGTGACATTTTGGAGGAGCTGCAGCTTACAGAGACATTTTGGAGAACACAACCCAGGAGCAAGCAGATGCCTAGAGAGGAACATCCTGGGAGAAAGCCATTTTGAAACCAGAATTCCAGAGCAGATGCCAGCCACGTACCTTCCCATCTAACAGAGGTTTTCCGGATGCCATTGGCCATCCTCCAGTGAAGGTACCCAATTGTTGATGATTTACCTTGGACACTTTATGGCTTTAAGACTGTAACTGTGTAACCAAATAAACCCCCTTTTATAAAAGCCAATCCATCTCTGGTGTTTCGTATTATGGCAGCATTAGCAAACTGGAATGGAGACTGAATTCACAGAAAACTTAATTTGTTGTTTGGCATGCATTATATTTCATTATGAATAATTTTAAATCAGTTAAAGACAGCACATCTTCCTAAGCTCATATGAGAATGGTAGTTTGGGTGATGGCAATATTTTGAGTATCTCCTAAAAATACATCTAACAGTAAGAGAAAGGAAAAGAAGACCCACACTGTTTAATATGTTTTAGGGCTTTTAAGAATGTTTTCTAAATGCAGAAAACTAGGACTGACCAGAGAAAAGGGGCATATACAAATATTTGCAATGACATGCTGGGAGAATTAAAGGAAACAGAAATAAAAAAAAAATCATCTGATCCTTAGGAATACGGTTTTGTTTCTAATCTTGAAGAAGTGAGTGAAAGGAAAATGAGGCAAAATGAGAGTCAGTTGAAAGCATTCTGATATGTTTTGCTACAGTTGTTATAGGTGGAACTAGATTGTCTTAATTCTTTGAGAGTCTTTTTATTACAAAGTTAACAAAATTAAACAACATTTTCATTTAAACATACAAACCCCATTCCTTTATTTTTGGTATATTAGGTATATCCAATTTACCTGTACTGTACAGAGCTAAGGGGATATTCCATATTTTAGAGGTCTCCCCCTCGAAAAGGTAGTCCAAGAATCAGAGACCAGTACAATATTGTCCTCATGAGATACTTGTTATTCAATCCTATATGGTTCATTTGAATAGAACTGCCAATGCCAAAGCTCTCACTGTCCAGTCTCTTAGATAGTCATGCACAGTATCATCTGCCATCCTTTAAGGCACTGCTTAGGATAGAGTTCTGTGTCCTGAACACTGTTGCAGTCACATTCCAAGATTTTCAGTTTCTGAAAAGATAACTTTCTTTCATCGTGATGTTTGCCTTCTTTTACCTATTCTCAATATTCATCTATCTCCAAAGGGTTATACTTCAAATCAAAAGCATCCTTAGTTCAGTGCCATCCTATGGGGCATCTCAACCCTGAGTTTAAGTATGCAATATAAAAGCTATCAACAATCCCAAACACTAGGAGCCTCAGTTTCAGGATATGGAGAATTCTTGGGATAGGTTAGAAAAAAAATGCCTCTTCTTCTTTCTTACAGTGAAATAAAAATATATTGTCTTGCCATACATAGAGCTCATTTACAGACTGCTGTAAAGGAGAGTTAATGGTTGTCAAACAAATGATAGAGATTTGTTGCAATAGCGGTAAGAGAATTTGGGTATTTGAATTTTCTCAAAATAGATATAATGGGCTCTTGAACAATGTGGGGAAAGGTAGGCAGAGGAAGAAATTTGAAGAAATTTAAAGCAGCAGCTACATTCTAAATTTAATAGTCAACTAGAGATTACTGGATGGAGCACAACTGAATCTAAATAACATGAATTATGTTATGCCTCATGGCTACAGTGATTTTCCTTTCTAGCACCATGTAACACAAAAGAGGAAGCAAAGATTTATATGGATATTATTATTTTTACCTAAATTAGGAATCACTAAAGTAAATAGGGATGGAAGATGCTAGAATTCAAGCAAGAGGTAAATTGATATAGTTTCTCAAGGAATGCTACATATATATAGAAATTAAATGAATGTGGATGACAATAAAGTGATGGTTTTGGTGAGTGGATTGGGGCAGTGGAGTAAGGGGATATCAAAGACCTGAGAGTTTCAATGAGGAGGAAGAATAATAGTAAATTAAACTGAGAAACAGAGAGAGATAAAATCAAAATAGATAGACCACAATGGAGAGAATTCAATGGACAGCATTCGCATTACTATCAGAATTTTGTTACTGATAGGGATCATTGGGGAATTTCCAGTGGTAAATTATTAGTGATATTTGTGGTGACAGAAAATCATGTAGCTTAGATACATACAGATTATAGGTAACTAAATTACAGAAATGGGATTTTACAGAATAAACATTTAAAAAAACGTATTGAGAGATTAAGAAACAGATATCTTTGGAGACAAAAGTGGTTACAAATTATTACAGAAGATATATAAGGCTTATAAACTGAATAAGTAGGGTGGGCTTACCTCCCAGATTGCATAGGAGAATCTTGGTTTATATCTGTTGTCTCAAAGTGGAATTTTTAATAATAGCCTTTTTTCTTCTCAAAATTATATTGGTTTAGGTGATTTTATAGAGTTACCCTATGACCCTATAATGATGAAAAAGTAATTAGACAAAAGGAAATAATGATAGTCATAGAAACACAGAGTGTTAGTGCTCATTTATTTTTTCCATCTCATTTCTTAAGAAAAGGAGACTGTGCTCTGCTTATTAGAGTAACAGGAAAGACCCACAGCTTCTAAGGCCAGTCTAATGATTTTTCCACTACTCTATACTAACTCCATGTAGAACTAAAAGGTGAATTAATGTTTTGTTTTACCAAAATACATTTTGACATTTTTGTGAAATGTATAATGTTATGAATCTTGATTTGAAATAATAAATATTTCAGTAATACTAATCCAACATTAACCATACACAGAAAATAAACTACAGGAAACATGATCTGTGATAAATTAATATTCAAATAAAATATTCCATTATCATTTTCCCCTGGTTGTAAAACAGATATAAATGTTTATACATATAGATGAGACCACATTTATAGATTTGCAGAGAAGCCAGGTATAAGATGGCAGGAATTCAGAAATTGTTTAACCTCCATCCTTCACCTGGAAGTACCTGTTGATTTCCTATAATAATCTTACTGTCAGGCTCTTAATCTTGGCCAACAGTGAAGTTCACTCAACCCACAATCTCCTAGGAGGAGAAGTAAGCGGGGTTCGACAACCATTAATTATATAATCTCTCTATATGCACCAATTAGACACAAGGGTGTATGATATATATTCAGTGTCTGTTTAAAAAATGAGTGACTAAACAAATGGATAAGAAATAATACATGGCAAAGAATGTTTTGAGGCAGGAACTACTAAATCCACTAAAGAATAGCAAAAAGTGATTATCAATGGAAAAGAAATATGTATGAATGTGTACTTTTTTCCACCGCTGATTCTCAATTAGAAATGAGAACTAATTTAAAAATCGTAAAAGACATCTAGAGATAACAATTTCCTTTTCTTTCTTGAGACATTAGCAAACAGTAGACTATATTTTTTTCTTTGTGGGTCTCATAAGAGACTGAAACAAAAGCACATTCAAGAGAATACACACATTGATATATTTACATATATATTCATTTATTCATTTAAATTGTTCTTAGTGAATAACAATAAATAAATATTGCTTACCAAAATATGTAGATAAGGATCACTTACTAGAAAACAAGTTGCTCTGAAAAAAATTAAAGAAAACAAACATACCTAGAATGTGCTTTTTATAATGTTTGGATAATAAAACCATTTGGCCTAAAAGAACGGCTCTGTTATTCTTTGAATATTCATTTGTAATATTGGAAAGTAGGCAGGTGGGGAGTTGAATAAAGATACATATCTCAAACAAGCATATTTATAATGTATATAAGGAAATTTAAGGGTGGAACAGGAAACAGGGGTCATGAAAATATTTTCCAAGAAGCTTTGGGATCTTTTCCTAACATATATCTTCCTTCTCTTCTTCCGATTTTAGGGAATTCACATAGACCACAAAGATGCAGTGAGTCTTTTCTTTGGCAAAGAAAGAGCACATAAGAATGTAAATTTTCCAGAAAGCCTCTAAGGGAACAAGTTAGATTTCTTCTTCATGCAAATGGAATTGCATACTAGAATGTAAAAGAGAACATGAAGAAAGAGGACAAGATCTTGCATGTAATATTTGCTAAAATCTTATTACAGAGACTGACTTTTCAGTTTTCCCAGAAGAGCTATTATCCATTTATTTTATTTTCAAATATAGTGCTCAATATCACAAGTTTTCCCGGCACTTTTTATTTAAAAACCAGGTGTTAGCTGTCATATCCACACACTTCAGCATCTTAAAAGCTGTATACTTCTGGGATTCCAAATGGTCTTAAAAGTATAAATATTGTCATTACTCTTTTGGATTTAACACATTCTTAAAAAATTGCTACAAGGAGAAGGGACTTTATCTCTGTTTCATACATTTCATTCAATTATGTATAATTATGATATCAATTTTTTGACATATTTAATGAAATGTGTTCTAATTGTCAAATATCCAGAGTGGGTAGTATCCTGGCTCGATCTATCCAGGTGTGTTGCTATGGTAGAAATAAACAACATTATATTCAATGGCATTGGATGTAAGATATCATTTTGTTCACATTTATACAAATTCACTTTAATGAGATCTGATTTAGCATACCCTGATGAACAAATATTGCTTACTCAATCATGTGGGAAAAGACTGCCAACTGAAAATCTAGAAACAAAATTTTGAAGTACAGTTTTCATAATCTTTCAATATTAAATCTGTAGAGGTTTAAAAAGATTGGCTCTTAACAGATCATTGAGAATAAAGCAAACTTATTTGGAGCAAAATTTTGTTTGGAGAGGCTGAGTCTCATATTTTAATTGAATGTAAATTGTGCACTCAGTATGCAAGGCACCATCCTTTGAACAATCTTGAAAGAGATAAAAAGGAATCTCTCTGTTCTGGAAATAGCACATTAAAAAGTTGTGTATAGCCTAGATAGGACAGTAAACCAGTATTATGTGTATGCTCGCGGAGCACCTCAGTGGATGAGATGTATTATAATAAGGATGTTTATCATACATAATTACTGAACAGGAGCTGTATTATATGGCACTGACAAGCACAGATCTGTAGCTTTAGATTTATGTCCTTTTAGGTTCCTAAGCAGAGATTGTTATTTAGTAAACCAGCAGAAGCAGACAGACCGCCCTCCAGAGTACAATAGAACAACACAGAATGTTTCAGGGGAGAACGTTTCCTCTAGCAAACCACAGAATTGCAGGTTGTTAGAGAGACCAGTCCCACAACTGACCAGAAAGGACTACTGGTTCCATTTAAAATCTAATTGGTATATATCAAGCCTGAAAAGCAGGACACTTAGGGGGTGGGTGGGTGGAAGCTTCTTTTATCTCTTAAAAACTGTCACAAGCAAAGTTGAATTGAATAATGGCTGAAAGCAGACTCTAAAGCCATTTCTTAGTAGCTGTATGATTTGGAACAAATTTCTTCATCTCTCTTCCATTTTCTTCTTCCAAGAAATGGAGACAATAACATTATTGCTCCCCTAGGGTTGCCATTAGGAAAAATTGCCATGAAGATTATTAAATAGTAAACTCTATGCAGTTGTGGGTTGTATTATTCTGAGTTCACTGATGGGGAAAAATCTGAGTTTGAGAGACTTCCCCAACATTACCCAGCTAGTAAGTAGCAGAGTAAAGGGCAGATATAAGTATCTTAGCTATCTGTTGCTGCCTAACAAAATCACCCTAAAATTTAGTTGCTTAAGACAAGAACAGTTAATTTTTTTTCATAATTCTGTTGGTTGACCAGGTGATTCTTCTGCTGATCTCACTTGGGTTCACTTTGCAACTGCCATTCCCTTTGTTAATTTTGTTTCTGGTGTCTTTTTCACATACGAGTATTTTTTATCATTGTTCAGTAAAATAGTCATATTTGCTTTTATCACATCTGGGCTGCAACTTGCTTAATAGGGTTACAGCCATAAAATTACTTTTAAAATCCCTATATTTTCTTCTAACTGTGAACAGTCTTTATAAATGCGTACATATTAAATCCACCAGAAATTTTCATGCACATGTTGGACATATGATTGTTGTGAAGTCAAGCTCTATACTTTTTCTTATATAAATGTATAGTCAATTATCACTCTATACTTTTTCTTATATAAATGTATAGTCAATTGTCACACAATCACTAAAAAAAATTAGTGATTTAATTTAATTCAATGTGACCTTTATCATATAATACTTTATCATATATACATGATTTTGTATCTAGACCTAATAAGGTATTCCACTAATGTCTTTTTCTAATGAATATTTTCTCTTTTTCTTTTTTTAATGAATATTTCTGAGGATACAAATTAAAACATTTTTAAAGATCTTTTCTGTTTCCTACTTTCTGTATGCATGATGTCTGAGATGTTACTGTTTTTTCATCCTCGTCCTTTTTTTTAATGCTCTTTGTTTACCACAAAATCCTCTTGATCCTTGGTTGTTAAATCATATTTACTAGTGAGAAATTTGGTTGAGTTTTCAAAAGTAGCTAATAATAATAATAATAATAATAGCTAATACTTACATAACCCTCACTACAATCCAGGCATTTCACAAATATTAGCCCATTTAATACTACCAACAACACTATTAGGTTGGTACATTATCACCCCCATATTTTACATTAGGAAAATTGTACATATGGCTATTGAGCAACAGAGCATAAATTTGAATCAAGACATCTGGCTTAAGAATCAATATCCTTAACCACTTCACTAATTTCTTCTGCAATTATTTTTATCTATTTGTTAACAGGGAATGCCAATTAGCCAGATGTCCTGGAGGGTTATTAGGTAGAAATCAAGCAAACAGATGGGGATTCCCAACCACATCCAGAATATGAAAGACTTTGCTCTGAAGGTGAAGTGGTTTTGTGTGTTTCTCTACCGGAAGAAGCTGCCTTTTTTCCTTTCACAAATTCTTTCTTTGTCTCCACTGAGTACTCTGAATTATTTTCATTGGGTTTTGCTGCAGTGTTAGATCCCATTACCCAATCTAGGAACGCTCTCTAAGCAATTGTTAAACTTTGCAATTCTTGGGTCTTTTGTACACTGAAGGCAAACGTTTAAGTACCTCTTCTGTATATTCACAGAGGAAACCTGTCTTGAACAAGCCACCTTTACCTGATTATCCTAATGACAAATCCCACCACAGTTTTTGTTTTGAGGGAAGTTGTGTATTATTTATGCCAAGTCAAAGATACTGAAATATAATAACAATATTTATAATTGACTAATTTATGCTTTCACCACTCTACATCTCCTTTCTTTATTATTATTCCACTTTAAAGAGATTTTAAATAAAATTTACATATACGAAAATGTACAAATCTTGAATGATTTTTTAAAAAATAATACAGTGGTTAAAGTATGTGCAGAATAGGGCAGGCATCGCCACAATCTAATTTTAGAACATTTCCATTACCTCAGAGAAACCCCAGTACATATAAACAGTTACTTCCCATTTTCACCCAGTCCCCAACTTCTCCAGTCTCTGACCACCACCAATATACTTTTCATTTCTAAGGATTTGCCTATTCTAGACATTTCATATAAATGGCATCATCAATAAATGTTTTCTTATGACTGGCTACTTCACTTAGCAAAATATTTCAAGGTTCATCCTTGTTGTAGCATGTATCAGTGTTGTATTTTTTATTGCTGAACAATGTTCCATTGCTAGATAAAAAGTGCTCTTTTTATCCATTCATCGGTTGATAGACATTTGGATTATTTCTACTTTTTAGTAATTATGAATTGATTTTTCCATGTACATATGTTTCCATTTTTTTGGTCATATACTTAGAAATGGAATTATGAGGTCATAATAGCAACTCTATTTTTAACATTTTGAGAAAATGATAAACCGTTTTCCAAAGTAGCTGCCCCATTTTACATTCTCACTAGCAATGTAAGAGGGCTACAATTTTCCCACATTTTTACCTATTATCTGTCTTTTTTGAAAATAGGCACCCTGGTTGTCTAAAGTGGAATTTCAGTGTTGTTTTGATTTGCATTTCACTGATAGCTAATGATGTTGAGTATCTTTTCATATGCTTATTGTTTATATATATTCTTTTGAGAAACTGTGTGAATTCTTTGCCCATTATTTGAAATTGGGTTATTTGTTTTTTTAAATTGTTCAGTTGTAAATGTTCTTTATATATTCTGGATACTAGAGTATTATCTGGTATATGCTTTAGAATACTTTCTCCCAGTCCATAGGTTATCTTTTCCCTTTTTTGATGGGATTCTTTGTAGCACAAAAGTTTTAAATTTTTATTAAGTCCAATTTTTCTACTTTTTCTTTGGTTGCTAGTGCTTTTGGTGTCATATTTAGTAAATAATTGCTAAATCCAAGGTCATAGAGACTATGTTTTGTTTTGTTTTGTTTTTGCTGAGAGTTTTATACTTTTGGCTCTTAAATTTAGTCTTTTATCAGTTTTGTGTTAATTTTTGTGTATGGTGTGAGGTCAGGGTCTCCAAATTCATTCTTTTACATGTGGATACCCATATGTCTCAGCACCGTTTTTTGAGAAGACTATTTTTGGCACCCTTTACAAAAATCAATTGATCATAAACATACGGGGTTATTTCTAGATTCCCAATTACATTCCATTGATCTACTAGTCTTTCATTATGCCAGTGCCACACTCTTCTAATTAGTACAACTTCATTGTAATTTTTGAAATTGAGGAGCATGAGTCCTCCACTTTGTTTTTTCTTTTCAAGATCATTTTGGCTCTTAGGAGATACTAATTCCATAGGAATTTTAGGAATATTCTATTAAATCTGCAGAAGAGACAGCTGGGATCTTGCTAGGGATTGCACTAAATTTTTATATTGATTTGGCAGGTATTGCCATCTTAACAGTATTAAAACTTACAATCTGTGTACATGGGTGGTCTTTTGTTTCTTTTATTATTTGAAACTGTCTTTCAACAATGTCTATAGCTATAAATCTCCCTCTGACCATTGCTGTAGCAGCTTCCCATTAATTTTTGGTAAGCTGTGTTTTGTTTTATTTACCTCAAAGTATTTTCTAATTTCCCTTGTGAATTATTCTTTGACCTTCTGATTAGTTATGGATGTGTTATTTAATTTCCACATGTAGGTGAGTTTCCCAAATTTCCTTTTGTGACAGGTTTCTAATTTAATTCAATTATAGTTGGACACCATATTTTGTATTATTTCAATCTTTTAAGTAATACTGAATCTTGTTTTATGCGCCAGCATACGGTTCATACCACATAATATTCCATGTATACTTTAGAAAAATGCATATAATGCTGTTATTATTTGAGGTGTTGGATCCTTATAAGGATTATTAGGTTTATAGTTTTATTCAAGTTTTCTATTTCTTTGTTAATAGTCAGTCTACCTGGTTGTCTGATCCATTGTTGAAAGTGGAATTAGTAAAGTCTCCAACTAGTATTTGCAAATAAACTATTTCTCCCTTCTAGTCTGTTAGATTTTGCTTCATATATTTTAGGACTGTGTTGTCAGATGCATATATGTCTGTAATTGTATTATTTTCCTGATGCATTGACCATTTTATCATTAAAAATATCTCTTTTTTCTTTAATGTCAAATTTTTTCTGAGTCTGTTTTATCTGATGGAAGAATAGTCACTCCTTCCTTCCTTCCTTCCTTTTTTTCTTTTCTGTAACTGTTTATCAGTTACATTAACAATTTTAATAGCATATAGAAATTTTTCTGCAATATACTTCTTTTCTACACTCCTTCCTTTGTGCTACAATTGTTCAACATTTAATCTTTATACATTATAAATGCAACAACATAGTTTTATAATTATCAATTTATGTGGTTCTCTTTCAAATCAGAAAGTAAAAGAAATGAGCTATCAAAACACATTTATAATCATTTTTATATTTACCCATATACAAAAATTTCTGTATGTTCTTAACTCTTCACATGAATTTAAGTCTATTGCTAGTGTCCTTTCACTTTAAACTGAAGGATTCCTTTTTACTTCTTGTAGGGCAAGTCTACTAGCAATAAATTCAGTTTTTGTTTATCTGAGAATATCTCAATTTCTCCTTCAATTTTGAAGTATAGTTTGCTAGGTATAGAATTGTTTATTGATTTGTTTTTCTTTCAGTACCTTGAGTATATCATCCCATGACCTTCTGGCATTCTCAATTTGTGATGAGAAATCAGTTGTTACTCTTATAAAGATTTTTTGTACATGATGAATCATTTTTTACTGAATGATTTCAAGATTCTTTTTGTCATTTTCATTGGCTGTTGACAATTTGGCTGTAATTTTCAATGTGTAGATTTTTTTGAGTTTAGCCTATTTGGATCTTATTGAGAATCTTTGCTGTGGAGATTAATTTTTTAAATCAAATTTGGAAAGTTTTCAGCATTATTTTCTCAAATATTATTTCTGTTCCTTTATCTCCTCTCCTTCTGGAGACCCCATTATGTGTATGTTGGTATGCATGATGGTGTTTGTTACAGGCTGAAAATGTCCTACCAAGACTTGCACGTTAAATGCCTGGAAACTTTGAATATTACTTTTTTTTATAAAAAGGATCTTTGCAGGTAAAATTAAGTAAACGATTTTGAGATGAGACCATCCTGTATTGTCTAAGTGACAAAACTGTGAGAGAATGCATTTCTGTTGTTTCAAGCTGCCAAGTTGATGGTAACTTGTTATGGAAACTCTAGGAAACTCATAAAGTCTTCCACAGTTCTCTGAGACTCTGTTCATTTTTCTTCATCCTTTTTCGTCCTGTTCCTCAGACTGGATAATCTCAATTGACCTGTCTGCAAGTTAGCTGATTCTTTCTTCTGCCTGCTCAAATCTGCTGCCAAACCCTCTCACCATTTTTTTTTTTTTTCATTTCAGTATTGTACTTTTTAACTCCTAAAATCTATTTGGTTCATTTTTTATAATTCCTATCTCCTTATTGATAGTCTATTTTGTGAGATATCATTTCCATATTTTCCTTTAATTCTTCATCCATGGTTTATTTTATTTCTTTGAAAATAATTATAATGTTATTTAAGCTCTAACTAGCAAGTTCAACCTCTGGATTCACCGATCTGAATGCTTTTTGTTTTATGTATGGGCAAAAATTTCTTATTTCTTTGTATGGCTCATATATATTTGTTGAATACTCTTCATGTTAAATAATATAATGTTTTAACTCTGGAAATCAGATTCCTTCACCTCAGAGTTTGTTGTTGTTGCTGTTGAAGTATGTTTGCTTAGTTTCTCTCCTGGACTAATTTGGTAAAGTCTGGATTCTTTGTCGAGGGCACTCACAGAAGTATATGCCCAGTTAGCTTAGTGGCCAGGTAATGATTTTACAGTGATTTCCTTAAATGCCATGGACCAATAAGCTTCTCATCCTTAGATGAGTCCCTGTATGTGTGTTGAGGTAAGTATTCAATGACCCAGAAGTCACTTTACAACTATGTCTTAGACTTCGCTTCCTATATTCACAAACTTCAAGATCAGTCAGACATAAGAGATTAAGGCCTTCTCAGGTATTTTCTGGGAATCTGATCATAAGTATTATCATCTAGTCACTGTAATATATCAGAGATTTTCAAAGCCATTTATGGACATCTTATTTCCCAGATTTTCCTTGTAAGTTTTTTGACTAGGCTCTTGTTTGGCCCAACTGTTATAGCCACTTCAGGCACCTATAATATAAAATAATTGTTCTTGATTATTTTTATACATGCCTTCAGGATACAGCTTTTCTCACTGAGTAAGGTCTGAGTGAGATCAAATGAAAAGATCTGTGAATGTAGCTTTTCTAGAAATATACTAGACAGGCCAAATAGTGACAGTCCTCTAAGGTTGGGGTGTTTTGAGGTCTCCAAACTATCTTTACCCTCCAGTAGCATTAGGCTGCCAGTTTTCACAGAGACCATGGTTCCAAGGCTGATGGGTTTAAAGGCTACCATAGTGCTAGGGAGAGGGGATTGAAGAAGACAAGTTAAAATGTCACAAAATTCACTTTTTTTCATCCAGATTTAGTCATTTTCATTTTTGATGTAAGCTTTCTGTTATTTCCAGAGATATAAAAAAATGTTTTCAATAATTGTTACCAGCATTTGAGAGTTTTTGTAGAAGGCTGGATTTATGGAGATCCTCATTCTACCATTCTGTAAGTCCTCCCCAAAGCACTTATGTGATTTTTGTAAACATTGATTCCTCTTTCTTTCTCTGGGCTCTTTTCAGAAGTCTGTGATTCCTCCTAAGTGAAGTGCTCAATTGTTTTTGGTTGCACGTTTCTTCTTTCTGATTTATCTGTTCTTCTAATATGTTACTTTCTACTTTCTGGAAATTATACACAACCACTTCAACTGATAGCACACATTGTTTTTGCAACTTTTCTTTTTGTTACATGCCCAAACACACACACACACAAACACACACACCTTTATATATCTTTGCTCTTATTTCAATAGAATTCTGAAGAATGAAGTTATACATGGGTATTTGATCTACCTTTTTGAAGTAGACCCCACATTCATTATTTACTTTTAACTTACAAGATCCATAAATGCATTGGTAATGAGCATAATTCTTGCATTTAATAAATACCTAATTTTGAGTGTTGTATCTTTTTAAGAAAACTAATTTAATTTCAATTTTTGAAAGATTTATTTTCTTGTTAATGGCCCTTATACAAGAAACACATGTTCATATGTAGTATTCTCTAGTGTATTTTAAACATTTGAAAGGTAAATAGACAACACATACAAAGAAAGGCATTTTTTGATCCTGATATATGCTGCTGTGTTGAGAGAAAATTCTGGAATCACTTTAATAGGAAAGTAACTATAAGTTGGGCATTACTCTATTGAACCTAACGTGTATTTAATATATATTATGTAAATTCCATTCCTCAAATGTATTTGTTAGCTATGTTTAAAATAATAGATATGCATGGTAATTCACAAGAAATAATATCTGATAAATTATCAACAGCTAGCAAATTAATTTGTAAATATGAATATTGAGTAATATTATGTAGGCAGAAAAGTACATGTGAAAAATTCCACCATCAATGATATGCTAAGTTTCTACTTGAGTAGAAAGGTAAGTTTTCTTCATGAAATTCTGTGATGGTTAATTATATGCATCAATTTGGGAAGGCTATAGCACCTAGTTAATCAAATAAAAATCTCAATGCTGCCTTTTTTTTTTTTTTTTTTTTGGTATTTCACAATCACAAATGTACTTAACATATAAAATCAGTTGATTTTAAGGAAAGGATATTACCATGGATAATGTGAGTAGGTCTCATCCAATCAGCTGAAGGCCTTAAGAGCAAAACCTGAGGTTTCCTGGGGAAGAAAAATTCTGCCTCAAAACTGCATCATCAATGCCTACCTTAGTTTCCATCCTGTCAGCCTGTTCTATAGATTTTGAACTTGCCAGCCCCCATAATCATATAAACTAATTCCTTAAAATAAATAATATACATATAGTATATAAATGCAAAACACACATACACACACACACACATAAGGATATCTGTATATCCTACTGGTTCTCCTTCTCTGAAGAACCCTGACTGATACAACTCCAGCACATCTCAATTAAAATCACATAACATTGCTAGTGCTTTCAAGTCTCTCATTTTTATTCTTCTCATTTATGAGATCTGTATTGTATTCATAGGAAAAATTTGTGGATAAAATGATTAATGGGATTGGAGCTAACTGTACCATTTTGATCTGTTTCCATGAAATGTCAGCAGATGTCATTGGTTTTCATTGTTGCTCAGGCAGCTTGGAATTTTGAAGTTCCAATGTGTGCAAAGATAAACAACTCACACTTCAATCAAAACAGGAGTGTGTGCTTCACTTACGGATGTGACACAGACTTCATGTTAGGAATCATTTTTCTTGAAGGAATGGGGAACAGATTATCACAATCTGTTAAGTATGTTCCTGTATGTTTATAAAATGGTCATCATTGTAAAACCTTTCTTCTTACAACATTCTAGAATACTGTAATGCCTTAATGCATTTAGGATGTTATAGATGATTCATGACTATGATTTGTATTGTCAGAACTGTGTGGTGTGATTGTTTCTCTTAGATATTCTCCTGTACCTTCCATCTTCCCACTACTACCAACCTCTCCCCATTCAATCCACAGATATATCTTCCTCACTTCAAGGCTCTATTCTTAGCCCCTCTGTCCAACCAGAAGTTAAGTAAGCATGCTCATGAATATGTCCAGTACTAAGGGGACCTTAAAATCAGGAGACACATTTAAGTTAGTTTCTGTCCTTAAAAACATGGGAGTATAGAAGAATATCCATTACTGAATACCAAAGAGGTAGCTCTCTGGTTGAATTTGGGAAAAGCTTTTTCCTATCATTTTTTGAAGTAGAGTTAAGATTGGTCTATTTGAATTTTAAGGTCTTATGGAAAGCATCCCACAGGTAAACATAACTGCCATGCTGCGTGACTGAGCAAATCCTCACCATCTTTTGGCAACCTTGCTGAGCTGTCATCAGCGGTTAATAATTTAACAGAGGCTAGTCCAGACCTAACTAAAATCTTATGTTCAGCTAATTATCCAGTAGCATGAAGTTGTGACACAATTAAATCCAAATATCAGATACCCCAAAAGACATTGAATTAAATATAGTTCCTGATTTAAGCACAAACAATAACCACATCCTCCTCTAGAACAATAGTTAAATAATCATGGGGGATGTATCTAGTAAGGTTGTAGAGAAGATCTGGAACTTAGCCCTCATGTATTTTGAGGCTAAGGATGATGACAAGGAACTTCAGATTATAAAGGGGCTTCCTAATTGGAGTTTGGAATAAAATAGCATGTTGGCAAAAAAAATTGGCTAAACATAAACATGAAGCCATCCAATAAACATTTTCACTTTCTCTCAAACACATAAGACAGTAGAAACTGTGAAATAATTTGACCCCAATATGCAGTTGTGTGTGAAGCCCCTGGGACCATTCCGGTCATGTGGGTGGAAACACTTTGCCTGGCAGCAGATAGCCTAGAATATACTTCTCTAAGAAAGAGGGATATACTATAAATATTTGTTTAAAATGAAAAATGATTTGAGAAAGAGAAGATCATATCTAGCCATAATAACCATGATTTATTTATTCTTTTTTATGGAGCTTCTTTTTAAATAATTTTACTAGAAAAACAAATTTCAAAAATACCAAAGTAGTATATAACAAATGGTACTTTTTGGGTCCCAATCTGACAGCTTCTCTGATTACAGCATCTTTTAAGATACATGCCTTGTAAGACAAGGGATCTTCTTTTGTTGATTACCTTGATATACCAAGAATTAAATAGTATGTTATAACCTTCTTTCTTTCCCTTCTCCTTATCACATTTGTTTTTGGGTACTTTCCCCCTTATTTCTGAGATACATATATATATATATATATATATGTTATAACATTTAAGCTCTGAGAACCCTTCTAAGTCTAAAACTAGAGAGTTTTCAGAAATCTTTATGTCTCATTTGCTTACTTGTTCTTTGTATGCACCTTCCTCCCATGCAAAGCAAGTCCCATAAGTGCCAACACCCGTGTTTTGTTCACTCTTCCATCACCAATGTCTGGATCAATATGTGGCACAACTTGAGAATGCAATCAGTTTAGGAGGTATGCTACTATTATTTTTCTTAAAAGTTATTATGCATGTATTTTATGGAAACTACAAGCTAAATAGCATGCATATATGAAAAAAAGAAAATTCTCCAGGTTTGTTGTATGTTCAAGCTATATTACTAATATATAATAATTAAAGGATTTTACTCTGAAGTAAAGACATATCTAATTAATTTTTACTGTTGGTATAAGCTTTGTCCTTGGGTAATTTATGATTCCTCTTTTTATTTCTTTTATGAAATGGCATGTATCAAGATGAAGAGTTTAAAATATCAGATATGTGGTTAGATTAAATGTGTTTTAGAGTTTTTCCAACCCTGAGATTTCACAACGACCTTGATTTTTAACAAATGAGAGACTTCCATGTGAACTTGGCAAATCAGTGATTGTTTAGAATTAGATAAAATATAATTTATTTTCCAAACTGGGTCCCTATGAAGAGTGAAATGAGATGCTTTTAATAATTGCACCTGTAGAATTGGCATAAATGGTATTATCTTGGGCAAACTGGGGTTTTAGCTGATTCCACCTAAAGTGAGGACATTAAGAATATTAATTACTCTCAACTACCATAAAGAGCTGAAAACATCTTAATGAAAGAGTCTGAAGATGCATTTTACACATAGACCCTCACGTATTCAGGAATGTTGAAAAAGTTGGGGGCTCTCCATTATCTGGAAGGTCTGAACAGGACAGAGTGGTCTCCAGTAGCTGTACAAATTGGCTAGTCAGAAGTGGGAATTTAAGGTACCATATTACTGTCCATCTTACTCTTGGCATCTGTTTGAATCAACCTATCCACTTTTTGATAAATATTTCAGTGTATAAGCTTTGAGGAAATAACTCAGTGGAACTAGATAATATCATCAAAAAGCCATGTACACAGTATTCAGAAAGACTTATCAAATGGAAAAATCTCATTTAGAAATTAATGATACACTAATAAATGTTAGAGAATGAATACAAACAACAGACTCACCCATACCAAAGAGTAGCAAATGATAATAACAACCTTGCAAACTTGTGGCCAAGATAGGATTAGTTTCAATTTTTGTTTTTTGTCTGGGTTTTACCCTTCTAATTCCAGAAAAAGAGTTAATTTGAATTGTGTGCACTAATGTAGCTCTGCTTTTTATCTTTGTAGCAATTGTGGTTTGGTTTGCATCTGACCACTATTTGTACATAATATACTTAATTGTAATTCTTCCAAGTATGAAAATTGTTTCTAAAACAGAGATGCAGTAATCTGGACCACATTCTTATAGTCCTTTTCTTGAAATATTTGGGAGTCCTTTTTCAGAATGGAGAGAACAGACAAGCTCTTTTTTGTTAGTAATAGAAATCATATAAAAACTTCACCAAGACCAGAATAAGGAAGGTGTATTTGTGAGGACTGAGAATTCAGGCTATTTCCCAAAAGTACCTTATGTGGAATATTAAATTATGACTGATTGTAGAGTGGATTAACCTGTTTCAAAGAGACCGAGGCTAATTACACGCTCTAGTCATGTTCTGATGTATCAAAGAGTTCAGACATTAGCTGAAAGATTGAACATAGTGATTGATTATCTTTATGTGTCTATGGTATTCTTAAGTGAATAAACAGGTCATCTGAACACTAAGTATTTAAAAGTTTTTGGTTGTTTTCATGGATTATATTTTAACATTTTTATGTTTGCTCTTGCTTTATGCTTACTTCTGGTTTAGGAATGCCTGGGTTCAGAAGTTAACATAGTTGTTATACTATTTATTATGTAGTTCATTTTGCAATCTCAGTAGCTATATGGAAAATATATTATTGAGACTTTTCTGGAAAAGATAATGTATATCAGGAAAAAATAATGAAAAATAATACTTCAAGGAAACCTCCATGATATTATCTGTGGTTGTTACTGGAATGGGTAATTATAGGTCATTTTGTTCCTGTTGTTGGACATATTATGCATTATCTAAATTTATAATCTTAACTTGAATAACTTAGCTAACCAGAAAAAAAGAATCAGAAAAGCCTAAAAGGATTAAAGCATGAATTCCGTTAAGTCCATTTATTTGGATATATATTCTAACATCTTTTAGTGCCTTTCTTTTACATTTCAAAATGATATAGGTGATATAAAAATTAACTTTTGATAATGAAATTATATATTGTAATGTGTTATTTAACAAGCATTGTTTTCATGTTCATAACTGTGATCCTAGTAAAGAGGCAACGTAGAAATAGATTTTGTCACAGCAATGTATTTTACATAAACATACCACCAAGTCATATAAAACAGCTATGGAAACCCCAAAGGCAAACAGAAGACAGACAAAATCCTCTAAATAATTTAAAACAAGCAAATATGAGCCCTCTGTCTTGGGGCTTGCCCCTGTGAAGCTTGTTGCTGCAAGGAGAGGCTAACCCTCCTTATAATTGTGCCTAAGATTCTCCCCCTGAGTGCCTCTTTCTTGCTCAGATGTGTTCCTCTCTCTCTAACTAAGCCACCTTGGTGGGTGATCTCACTGCCCTCTCCCCTACGTGGGACCTGACTCCCAGGGGTGTAAATCTCCCCGGCAACGCAGGATGTGACTCCCGGGGATGAATCTGGACCTGGCATGATGGGATTGAGAACATCTTCTTGACCAAAAGGGGGATGCAAAATGAAACAAAATAAAGCTTCAGTGGCTGAGAGATTTCAAATGGACTCAAGAGGTCACTCTGGTGGATATTCTTACACCCTATATAGATAACACTTTTTAGGTTTTAATATATTGGAATAGCTAGAAGTAAATACCTGAAAGTACCAAACTCCAACCCAGTAGGCTTGACTCTTGAAGATGATTGTATAACAATGTAGCTTACAAGGGGAACAGTGTGATTGTGAAAAACCTGTGGATCACACTCCCTTTATCCAGTATATAGATGGATGAGTAGAAAAATGGGGGCAAAAACTAAATGAAAAATAAGGTGGGATGGTGGAGGGGAGGATCTGGGTGTTCTTTTTTTTATTTTTATTTTTTATTCTGATTCTGATTCTTTCAGGTGTAAGGAAAATGTTCAAAAATAGATTGGGGTGATGAATTCACAACTATAAGGTGGTACTTTGAACAGTTGATTGTAAACCATGGATGATTGTACAGTATGTGAATATTTCTCAGTAAAACTGAATTTAAAAAACATGAGCAAATAGAAGTAAGAGTCAGTATAATTCCAATATATTTGTCAATAACTAATTTTGGCTTACTAAATATATAAATTTCAGTATGAATGATGAGAGAAAATTAAACTTTATTCTGTAAAGTCAGATCAGAGACTCTGGAATAGCTGAGATTTAAATCTAGACATTTCAAATTTATTATCACGTACCCTATTTGTTGGCTATCCTCCACAATTATCTGTATTAGAAATGGACAAAATATTCTATAATATGAAGGGAATGATAATGATGTCTAGTTACAAAATTCATGCAGCTAAAAATACTAATAAGCATTTAAGCACACTTTATATACATATAACACATACCCTACCATAAAGGAATACATATACATATCTTTATAGGTACATATCTATATATTTATGGGTAACTATCTATAGCTATCCACCTATATGGAAATAGAGCATTTGAAATTTTAGTAGGAATTGAATACTGTCAATTTCTTAATATTTTGATTTATTTACACATGGATTCCAGAAAATGCTTTCCATTTAAACCTATATTCCATAACTCCTAATTATAAGATAAATCCTACGATTGAAGGACTGAATCTTTGATTTTTTGTGTTTAAAATACATCTGGATACATACTATTGACTTTAGAAGTAAAAATATCAATACTTTAATTATGTGATGAAAATTATCCAGATGATATTAGACATCAGATTTTACATGGATTTTTTAAAAATGTCAGTCAAATATTTAACATTTGTTGTTACACTTGCAGAGTACTGACAAAATAACTAAGAAGATAAGGAATCAAAACAAAAACAAAGAATAAAATTTGATTGAAATAGAAAAGATATATAAAGATATAACATACAGTCATTCATTTAGTCATTCATTCATTTAGTTAATAATTATGTAGTTAGATACACTATGTTCACCACTGTAAATTCAACGTAAAATATGAAGAGGCCCTTCACTTCATGGAGGTTGCCTGTTAATAGTCAATGGATACTTTCTATTGTCTTTGTATCAGAGTAAAATTTATAGTTATATTCTATTTTCATTGTTCTTATAGTGAAGCACTTCTAGTTGTGTCCAACAATATGAGTAAAACAGGATATGAATTTTGAAGAAAAGTGTTTCTCAATTATTTTTTCCATCTTAATAACTGCATTTATAGAATGGTGTAATTATGTTTGTGTGTGAGCATTACAGAGACACATTCAATACAGTATAATTAGAAGTTTAATCAAGTCAGTGGAGGGTGAGCCGTTAGACAGAAGTATAGCTCCTGAGGCAACAGAAATCTTATGTAGAAATGTACCCTAGTAAAACATTATTAGCTTATTGAGAGTATTTGGGTCTGCGGTTTACAAAAGTGTAAGATAGCCAATGACTTTTATAAGTAACGTGTAAGTTGATTAACCAATAAACCATACTAAAGTGCGTAATAAGCCATTTCACTACATACGATTACCCATTCAAGCCTGACATCCACTGAGTTGTGCATAAAAGAATGTTTGCAGGATAGCTTATCCTCTTCTTTATGCAAAGTTTCTTTACTTATGTATCAGTACACAACATTTAGTAATTAGCAATAGGTCTCAGTTCATTTAATGTGAATGAGCAGAAGCTCAACTCTACTACCTTCTATTAGGATATAATAGTTCTCTTGACCTCTACCTAGAAACAAGGTATTTCATCCACTACTGAGGTAAATAGCAATGGCAATGGCAACGGCTTCCTTTCTCTTCATGGAGATGCAAAGTAGCTCTTATATCAATTTGTATTAATGAATGAAGAAAATGTGAGGTTGCTTCTATTTATCAGACCCATATTGCACTAAATCATTACATGAATGTGCACTTTTGATGGTTTGAGCCACAAATTGAAGTCAACAATAATATTTTTGCTTCTTCTTTTGTGAATAAAAACTTTAAACATAAAATATACATTTTAAATTCCTTTTTCTCTCAACATGCTAGAGGAGAAACAATTCTCTAAAGTTAATAACATTTCTGCAAAGGCTATGGGGAAATCATGCAAAGCTAAACTGCATAGCATGGAAACCTGCTAAACAAGAAACTTTGGGAAAGTCTATTACTTTTTTCCCATATTGTTCTCTGAGAGTTAAAGTACTTTTAAAGGGTGACCATTTTTTAGAAACTGAATGTCTTACGTATCTTAGAGAAAGAGACTTTATACTATCATTCATTCTTACAGCAATTACATTCATGAAAGAGGAAAGTTTCTCAGGTAAATCTTCTTTGACTCTTCTAGAAATATATGTGAGCTGTACTGTTTTTAATGTATATCTTATTGGATGATAAAAATGTCATTTTAGTGGATTTTAATTGTTCTTGATAAAGTCTTTAGTTATTCAAAATATTATATCTGTTATTTAACCCAGTGGAATATAATATTCTTTTTTTCATAATGAGGAATAAATTCCTTGGAAAGTATGATGTTGAATTAATTTAATGTCCCATGAATGACAGAATTAATGTGTCTGGAACTGTTTTGCTCTCCGCACTTTCACTCTAGCCAGAAATCACACTGTTGCTAAGGCAGACATCTTGCTAAGTACAACACTTTTTATGGGTAAAACTAAACTTAAAGACCCTCACTTTGGCATTATTGGCTTGGACAGATTTCGACAAATTTTTTCTTAAAGGTCCAGAGAATAAATATTATAAGCTTTGTGGCCTATGTGTTCTCTGTATCAACCACTCCACTCTGCTGTTATTGTGTGAAAGCAGCTGGAGACAATATGTAAATTAATGAGCATGGCTCTTTCCCAATAAAATATTAACTTATGGACACTGAAATATGAATTTCATACAATTTTTATGTCACAAAATATTCTTCTTTTTTTATTTTTTTCATCCATTTAAAATGCACACACACACACAAATACATTCTTTAACTTGTGGACCATACAAAAACAAGCAGAGGTCCACATTTGGCCTGTCTGCCATAGTTTGCAGACACCTGGTTTAAGATGTATCCCTTGATCATTTCTGGGAAGATGGTGGCATAGAAAGAAGTGGAAGACTTAGTCTCACCCAGAACAATTCATAAATGAACCAAAAACCAGTAAATAGCATGGAATGGTAGCGAGGAGACAAACGTGACAGTACACTCAACTTCCACCAACATGAATCAGGAGGAATGCCCGAGATCACAGCATAAAATCTGTAAGTAAAATTGCGGACCCACACTGAGAGCCGAGAACCGAGAGCCGGGAGACCCTCCCTCATGGAAGCCGCACCGTGAACTTTCTCAGCCCAGCTCCAAGTGAGGTTTTAATAATAACTGCTCAATACAGACAGCGAATCCTCAACAAGCAGACAGAGGCTTTTGGTGACAACTGACCTTGGAAGAATCGGGGGAAATATTCTGTCTCTCGCTCTCTCTCTGTGGAGAAAACCTCAGCTGCTCTCAGCCCACAGGGCATTGCAGTAAAGACAGTCTCACACATTCTGTATTCTGAAATGAGCTGAGAGCCCTGCAGCACAGCCAAGTGGCCCAGGGCTTCCCTAGAGGGATGGCGCACACTGATAACGTAGCACGGCATCACCCTTGGCTGAGGGAGGATTGCAGCTGGGAGGGGGGATCCGCTCGGAGAACCCAGGGGTGCTACGCCAAATCTGGTGGTTTATGGGACACCGAGAGAGAGCTGCCCTTCCTCCCTGGCCACCCGTGCACGTGCCCCACATTCAGGGGGGAAACTCCAGCAGCGCGCCCAGGCTGAGCTCTCCAACTGAACACACAAGAATCATTTCCCCACACTACACAGGAAAAAAGGTTGAGAACTGACTGGAGGGATATAGGTGGCTCACAGACACCATCTGCTGGTCACTTAAAGAAAGTGTACATCACCAAACTTGTCTCTGAAAAATTAGATTGATATCCTTTTTTTTTTGATACAACTTGAAAGAACCCTATCAAGCAAAACAAATGCCAAGAGGCCAAAAACAACAGAAAATATTAATGCATATGATAAAACCAGATGATATGGAGAATCCAGCTCCAAACACACAAATCAAGATTTTGGAAGGAATGTCATACCTCACAAATTTAATTAAAGAACTACAATCAAAGAATGAAAACATGGCAAAGGATTTGAAGGACATCAAGAGGACCATGGGCCAGGATATAAGCACCATAAAAAAGACCCTAGAAGAGCATAAAGAAGACATTGCAAAAGTAAATAAAAAAATAGAAGATCTTATGGAAATAAAAGAAACTGTTGGCCAAATTAAAAAGACTCTGGATATTCACAATACAAGACTAGAGGAAGCTGAACAACATCTCACTGTCCTAGAAGTCCACAGAACAGAAAATGAAAGAGCAAAAGAAAGAATAGAGAAAAAAATTGAAAAACTTGCAATGGCTCTCAGGGATACAATAGATAAAATAAAACATCCAAACTTAAGACTCATTGGTGTCCCAGAAGGGGAAGAGAAGGGTAAAGGCCTTGAAAGAGTATTCAAAGAAATTGTTGGGGAAAACTTCCCCAACCTTCTACACAATATAAACACACAAAGCATAAATGCCCAGTGAACTCCAAATAGAATAAATCCAATAAACCCACCCTAAGACATATTCTGATCAGACTGTCAAATACTGAAGAGAAGGAGCAAGTTCTGAAAGCAGCAAGAGAAAAGCAATTCACCACAGACAAAGGAAACAACATAAGACTAAGTAGTGACTACTCAGTGGCCACTATGGAGGCGAGAAGGCAGTGACATGACATATTTAAAATTCTGAGAGAGAAAAATTTCCAGCCAAGAATACTTTATCCAGCAAAACTCTCCTTCAAATTTGAGGGAGAGCTTAAATTTTTCACAGACAAACAAATGCTGACAGACTTTGCCAATAAAAGACCTGCCCTACTTAAGATTCTAAAGGAAGCCCTACCAACAGAGAGACAAAGAAAGGAGAAAGAGATATAGAGAATTTTAACAGACATATATAGTAACTTACATCCCACTGGGACACTCATTTTTCTCTAGTGATCACAGATCTTTCTCCAGAAGGGACCATAAGCTGGGACATAAAACAAGCCTCAAGAAATTAAAAAAAAAAAAAATTTGAATATACTCAAAGAACATTCTCCAAGCACAATGGAATACAAATAGAAGTCAATAATTTTTGAACTATAACTCCACTATTTACTTCCTACATGATAAAAAATACACAAACTCTAAGGACAAATCAGTGGTTTTGAACTCAATGTAAAATATGTACTTTTAGACAACTATATAAAGGTGGGAGAATGAAGGAGTATAGGAACATAGTTTATGTGCCCTATTGAAGTGAAGGTGGTATCAAAGAAAAACAAGATTGATAGGGATTTAAGAGGTTAATTTTAAGCCCCACAGTAAACACAAAGAAATTATCAGAGAATATAACCATAGAGATGAAATTAGAGTTTGGGTTAAGAGAAATGGGGGAAGGGGCAATGGGAAGTTAAGAAAGGAATTTTGTACGGTTGCTGTTTGAGGTGAAGGGAAATTTCTAGTAATGGATGGTGGGTAAGAGCATAACATCATTCTAAATGTGATTAATCCCACTAATGGAAGGCTAGGGAGGGGGTGGAATGGGAAGATTTAGGTTGTATATATGTTTCCACAATTGAAAAAAGGAAAAATAAAAAGACAGTCTAACTAGACGACAATTGAATGCTAAGGATGAACTTGGATGGGATTGGAGGGTGGAGGACAGGCAGCTCGAATGGACACAGTTGAGACATAAGGAAAAGGAAATATAGAATGTAAGCATTGTATCATTGTTGAATCTCTTATACTTCTTAGCTGTGCTTAATGGAATTACATAAAACAATGTTCTTGTTCATGGGAAGTACATACATGAATTACAGTGTATGTTCAAAGATGTGTGCAGCTAACTCTCATATGTTCAGAAGACAGAGAAATAGATGATGGATGATAGGGAGGGAGGGAGGGAGGGAGGGAAATAGTGATGTGATAGCGTGTTAAAGTTGGTGGATTGAACTATTGGGGGAGGGGGGTCAGGGTATGATGAAATTCTGTGTATGGGGCTACTATTGTTTTTGCAACTATTCATGTAATTTTGAATTTATTTAAAAAAAAATTAAAAAAAAAATTTAAAAAAACAGATGTATCCCTTGTTGCTGCTCTGACTAGAATACTTTCTTGCATTTCTGAGCCCATGCTGTCCAGTTTTCTTACCCAAATTTCTGATCAATGCTTCTGGCTTCACCAGACTTTCAGCATATTGATGCAAATGTAATCTCTGCTGGATCCGTTAAACCTTGCCTGACTGCCCAATATCCTATCCTATTTTTTTTCAGCAACTTCCCCTTTGCACTGTCCCCTTTCATAAACAACAAATCCAGTGCTAACATAGCTTTATAGGCTCATGCTAGGTCTAATCAAGTCAATTATTTTCTTTCAATTTTACCTAGTTATTTTTGCTTTCTATTACCTAACACACAGTGACGCAAACAGTTGAAACAACAGTGAATAAATAATACAATTTCTTTGCTTTCACAGATCTCAGGTTTTTGAAGTGAAGAAAAAATTGTCATGTATCAAAAGTGTTAAGTGGTTTGAATATTTCCCATTCAAGTAGTAGATCATTGGTTGCGCATCCCTGCATCAACACAAAATTTGGTTATGTTGATATTGACAGGAATTTGGTTTATGATAACACATATATAACAAGGTTTCTTAATATATTCCAACAGACAGAGATAATTAATCTCCAATATTGGTTCTCAGTGTTTGGCCATGTTTTGTCTGCTTGTGTATGTGTGTGTGCAATTTCAATTTGTTCCATCCAAAAACTTTCATCCTAGCAGATTTATACTAGGGTTACTCTATTATTTCAGGTTATAGTAATATTTAAGAATTGAAAAAAAAAAAAAAAAAAAGAAAAAAAAACCACTCCAGACCAAACAATACTCCAAATTTAGGAATTTGATGGAAAGTCACAAGAGGAATTTGTATACAGTCTTTTCTGCATATATATAAGTGCCAGAAAGATTCCTTAGATTAAAATTTCAGAGGACACTGTGTACAATAGCCAATAGCAAAACCAATTCCTACATTTTCCCCCTAGCAAATAACCAGAAATGAATATTTTTGTTACATAAATTAATGTAGACCCATTTACTGCTAAACCATACCTGCTAAAACTGCATCTAAATTCATGTTAACATCTTTTTATTGGCAATTACTTAAGCAATCAGCCTTCTCATCTACTGCATGTCAGACAGAATCAAATCACTGAGTGAAATGTAATGGCGCAAAACCATGTAAATAGGTGCTAAGGAAAAATGTATTAAAAACACAAGAAAGTCTGACTAGAACCTAATGTTTTCATCAGAAATAATTAGATCATAAATTGGAAAAGACTGACAAGTATAGGATTTGTTATTCAAAATTCTAATTTGTTACAGAAATATATTACTTCAAGTGTGTCATAGAAAGTGAGAATAAATGTTTCTTTAAGATGCAAGCCTTTGTAGGGTGTTTAGACTTCTTGAAAGGATATAAAAAAACTGTTAAGTTTGAGTTTCAAGAGAACACCACCAAAGATGTGTACAGGAATAATTCAAAAAAATAAAATACACATTGCTGGAGGGTTTATAAGCTTTATTTATGAAACTACTGGAAAGTGAAATATGAACTTATGCAGAAAAAATAACTCTTGAGAAATTTGTGGTCATTAGAATAATATTCTTAATCATCACAGCCTTTATATACATTATACACCATATAAATTATATACCATAAAAGCCTTTATATACATTTAAAGTTCTTGGATACTTTTTCATGTAAAAATTGCCAAATAATGAGCATATCATTTTCAGAATAGTTTAAACATTTGTGTTTGGTGACCACAAAATTTGGTCCAAATGTTGAAACCAACAACACCACACAGATACCAAGAAAGTATGAAAGGCCTTGTACTTACATAATGGGACTTGACAGGGGAAAGCAAGGCCCAAGTGGTCTGAAAATGGCTTGAGAAAGCATGGTAGGGAGATTTACTTGGTGTTTTATTGCATCTGGTGGGGAAAGGTAGGGGAGGGTCCCTCCATGTAGGCAGAGGCTTGCATGGTTTGAATCTGCCAAAAGAGGGAGTATGCTGGTGTCCTTATCAACTTGCCCAGATGTCAGGCAGAAGTAGAAGAGGGAGGGGTGAGGCTTAAACTATGTCTGCAGTTGAGGATCAAAAACTGGAGTCAGACATATTACATTTGCATACTTAGTATAGAAAGTAAAATTAGATAATTTTGGAAATCTTTTTCAGTGTTCTTATCTTACGAATTTAAAGTCTCATCATAATAAGTTTCTAAGCAGTCAAATTAATAATAGTGAACAATTTTATGATTCTGACTGTGCTAGACTCTGGTCTTTGCATGTATTAAATAATTTAAATTTCACAAACCTAATGAATTGAGAAATACTATTATTTTCATTTTACTTAAGAAGAAACAGGTATAGAAAACTTAGTAATATGACACATACCCAATGACACATGCCTAACTACAAAATAGTAAAGATTTATATACAGACTAGAGGCAGAATCTATGCTTTAACCACATATACTGATTATCAGTGATGAGGATATTAAAGTCAGCTACTTCAGGTATATTTTGCTTTTTGCTACTGTTTTCCAACCAAAAAAATTTAAACTATTTTATATTTTTTATTTTAATTTTATACCATAGAAAAAAATTATCCTATATAGATTTAAAAATTTTCCTTCATTTCTGTGTTCTATTTCTGTGTATTCTCCTGTTGTGGTCATTTCAATAAAGGCCACCTTTAACAGACATTATTTGTTTAAAAATGAAAAAACAAAAACAAAAACAAAAAAACCTTGAGTCCTCACATTTATTTCATAAACAAACACTCTAGCAAAGGCTTGGCTTTAGTAAAGCAATGGTAAAATTATCTTATATTTTTTTTGTTGCAGTGTATAATATAAAAAAAATAAAACTAACTCTCCAAAGATAGTCTATATTTCTTCCCTTTTATTAAAATAAACCATTTTCACTTCTGCACCAAACTACTTTGATATTGTTTCATCCATTTCAGAAACTTTCTGTCAGGTAAATATTGTGAGCACATTTAAATCCAGTTGATATAGCAACTTGACAGATCCATCCGATTAAGGGCAAAACTTTCTGAAAATATATAAAGAAATAAGAAATAAACATGATATGGAAAATGAGTCAATGGTAGAAAAGTCATCAAATGCAATTAGCTAGTCATAAACACAGAAATTTCCATTTCTAACTATGGTCAATGATAATGGCTAGAACTTCTGGGGAAGATGGTGGAGTAGGGAATGCCAAGCCTCATTCCTCCCCCAAAACCACTTAGTGGACAGTCAGAAACTGTCTGGAACAATTTTTTCCAGGGCTCCAGTGGCCAGGGTAGGACTGTATAGCATCCAGGGAAGAATGGAATGAAGAGGCTGAGAAACTGCAGTAAAGAGCTCTGAGTAACTCACTCCATGGCAGCTGCTGATGCCCACCCCACACTTTTGAGGTAAGCCACCTCAGGTTTGGTTCCTGGCTGGCTGCTCCTTAGAGAGAGAGAAGTGTTTCATCCCCAAGAAAAGGGGGTGGGCATGGGTGAGTACTGATCCTGTCTTTTGATCAGCAAATTTAGATCACTGGGTCCTAGCTCTGAACTGCTGTCATACCCCCCCCCAGTCAGGGACAGCCATGATCATTGTCTCACTCTGACCCTGACAGGGGCAAAGGTGGTGGAGGTTCAGAGAAGCAGTGCCTCCTTAAGGCTGTGGGGAACAATTTGCTGAAGAGTGCCATTTGCTGGGCAGACATTAGGAAAGTGCAGCTTTAGGGAACCATCAAAAAGGCTTTTTGGTGTCTTTCCTGACCCTTTCCCAGGTTGAAACTGTTTTGGGCCCATTTATGGGTCACTCACTATGTTTAGGTAGGGAAATAATGACTTGAGAATGTCTACTCTAGGGTGACCCTCCTCCCAGAATTTGCACTTCAAACAAAAGGAGATTAAAAAAAAAATCACAAAACTATAGAGGTAAAACAAAAAACAAACAGAACAGATTGAGAGTCCCAGAGAGGGAAGAGGAAAGGACATTTTATCCTGGGGGTGAAACAATTGCACAAATAGTGAAATCTTAAAAACTGTACTGTATATCCATGCCAATGGTCAGATTAAGAAGAGCTGAAAAAATCTGATCAGTTAATCACAGGCAATTCTAAAGTTCTAGAATAAGCTGAACCAAAAGCCAAGGAAGAGCTACATGATGAAGCCAATCAACAATAAAATGATAAGCAAGAGTAGAAACTGACCATCAGAGTATCTTGTCAAGATACTCAGATGCCTACACATCAGAAAGAAAATGCAATCCTTACTGAGAAACAGAAAGATATGGCCTAGTAAATGAAACAAATTAAAACTTTGGAGGGAACAGAGAATTTAGAACAACTAATCAAAGATTTTCAAACAAATCTCCTAAATCAATTAAAAGAGATGAAGGAGTCGATGGGTGGGACAAGATGGCGGAGTGGTGAGGAGCAGAATTTCGTCTCTCCCCTAGAGCAGCTGGCAATTACCCAAGAACTATATGAAACAGTGTTTTCGGGGTCTCCAGTAACCAGTCACACATTGGACACAAGTTTGGAATTGGAGGAAAAGCTGAGATTGCAGCAAACATTGTAAGTTCCCGGGACCAGGGGTCTGGCGCCCCTCCCCACCCAGACCTCACAGACTGTCTTGCTGCGGGCTCCCTGAAAGGGGGGGGACCCAAAAAAACAGCAGTTTGCTGAGGGCAAGAACGGAGGCTCAACCCAGCCTCAACTGCAGAATTAATTAACAAATTAATTAACTAACTTTGGGAGCTGGGGTGCTAAAGAAGGGCTGGGCTCCGAGAAGTGGGGGCACGTAAAAGCGGACACCCATTCCCAGACTCCAAAAAAGCCATTTTTTTTCCCCTACATTTGTCCCTTCTGGCTTCTCACTGTTCCCTTATCTTTTTGCATTTCAATAGCCCCTGGCAGGGGTGGAACTGAAGCGGTTGGAGAGCAATTATCAGACAGTAGCCAAAAGCATATCTTTTAAAAGAGACTCTTTTTTTTTTCCTTTTTTCTTTTCCTTGATTTCTTTTCAATTTTTTTTTTTTTAATCTAAAAGTAATATATGTGGTTATTTTCTATCGGAAAGCCCAGGTTGAGGGACTAGGCTGGGCTTGGGGGAGACAGAGTACCCACAGTGCCTTTGAATTCTATATTCACTACTGAAGGCCTCCACCCCCGTCTTTAATTGGCAACTCAGGCTGACCAAGGAATCTACCTGGAGAGGCCCCAAAGAGGAGAGGGGAGAAGGGAATAGTGCCCCTGAGAGACAACTGGAGTTCTGAGGATTGGGAGAGTGGAGGGAGGTCCAGCTCAACTGGCAGTCCTCCTGGGAATTCAGACCACAGGGGCTAGAATTCAGATTCCAGCTTCAGTCAGCCACGCCCCTGACAGGATCAGAGTCACCAGGAGAACTAAAGTCTCCACACCTCCTTACACTGGTGGGGGAGCTGCGGGCTGGCCAGCACCACCTGCTGGACAGGAGAGGAAAAGCACCAATTCTAAAGGCCTCATAGGAGGGTGTCATTCTCAGGAAAACTCCATACCCTCCCAATGAGACCTGGGCCTCACTAGACTGGGAAAATCTGACTAGGGTCGACTATATCTGAGGAGACCCACTCACAAAAAGGTTACATAGAGGCAGAGCAAGAAACAGGAAAAACAAGAGGGGAAAAATTCTGATCAACTAAGTAGAACCTAAGTTAGAGGTCTAGAATAAGTTGAACTGAATAACAGAGGTCAGAGAACAAAGCCAACCAACAAGAAAACCACTAGGTAAAAGACAGAAAACAAGCTCCAAAATAAACTAATCAAGAAAATCAGATGCCTAGACAACTTAAGATAGCAAGCCATACCAGGAAACACGAAAACATGGACCAGCCAAAGGAACAAACTAATAGCTCAGCTGAGACACAGGAGTGGAGGCAACTAATGTTAAATAAATTTGATGAAATGAAGGAAGATATAGCAAAAGAGCTGAAGGATATAAAGAAGACACTGGCTGACCATAAAGAATTCATAAACTTAAAAAAACAAATGGCAGAACTGATGGGAATGAAGGTCACAATGGAGGAGATGAAAAACACAATGGAGGGACACAACAGTAGATTTGAACAGGCAGAAGAAAGGATCAGTGAACTGGAAGACAGGTCATTCGAATTCATACACACAAAAGAACAGATGGTGAAAAAAATGGAAAAATATGAGCAGGGTCTTAGGGAGCTGAGTGACAACATGAAACACACAAATATACGTGTTATGGGTATCCCAGAAGGAGAAGAGAGGGGAAAGGGGGCAGAAAGAGTAATAGAAGACATATTCACTGAAAATTTCTCAACTCTTATAAAAGACAGAAAATTAGAGATTCAAGAAGTACAACATAACCCAAATAGAATAGATCCCAGTAGACCTACTCCAAGACACTTACTGGTCAGATTGTCCAATGTCAAAGACAAAGAGAGGATTCTGAAAGCAGCAAGAGAAAAGCAATCCATCACATACAAGGGAAGGTCAATAAGACTATGTACAGATTTCTCTGCAGAAACCATGGAGGCAAGAAGACAGTGGCATGATATATTTAAGATAATGAAAGAGAAAAACTGCCAACCAAGAATTCTATATCCAGCAAAACTTTCCTTCAAAAATGAGGGAGAGATTAAAACATTTTCAGACAAACAGACACTGAGAGAGTTTGTGAATAAGAGACCAGCACTACAAGAAATACTAAAGGGAGTGCTACAGGTTGATAGGAAAAGACAGGAGAGAGAGAATTGAAGAGTGCAGAAATGAAGAATATCAGGAAAGGTAAAAGGAGAGGAAAAAATAAGAAATGACATATAAATTCCAAAAAACAAAATGGTAGTAGAAAGCACTGCCCTTACAGTAATAACACTAAATGTAAATGGATTAAACTCCCCCAATAAAAAGACACAGACTGGCAGAATGGATTAAAAAAACAGGACACATCTATATGCTGTCTACAAGAAACTCACTTTAGACACAAGGACAAACATAGACTGAAAGTGAAAGGTTGGAAAAAGATATTTCATGCAAACAACAACCAGAAAAAAACAGGAGTAGCTATATTAATATCAGACAAGTTAGACTTCAAAAGCAAAACAATTAAAAGATACAAAGGACACTATATATTAATAAAAGGGTCAATTCATCAAGAAAACATAACAGTCATAAATATTTATGCACCAAACCAGAATGCCCCAAAATTCATGAGGCAAACACTGCAATCACTGAAAGGAGAAATAGATACCTCTACAATAATAGTTGGAGACTTCAATACACCACTCTCATCAATGGATAGAACATCTAGACAGAGGATCACTAAAGAAACAGAGATGTTGAATTGTATGATAAATGAACTGGACTTGACAGACATTTATAGAACACTACATCCAACAACAGCAGGATACACTTTTTTCTCAAGTGCTCATGGAACATTCTCTAGGATAGACCACATGTTGGGTCACAAAACAAGTCTCAACAAATTTAAAAATATTGATATTATACAAAACACTTTCTCAGACCACAATGGAATGAAGTTGGAAATAAATAACAGGCAGAAAGTCATAAAATTCACAAACATTTGGAGGCTAAACAACACCCTTTTAGAAAACCAGTGGGTAAAGAAGAAATTACAAGAGAAATTAGTAAATACCTCGAGGAAAATGACAATGAAAACACAACTTATCAAAACTTATGGGATGCAGCAAAGGCGGTGCTGAGAGGGAAATTTATCGCCCTAAATGCCTGTATTAAAAGAGAAGAGAGAGCAAAAATTGAAGAGTTAACTGCTCATCTGGAGGAATTAGAGATAGAACAGCAAACTAATCCCAAAGCAAGCAGAAGGGAAGAAATAACAAAGATTAGAGCAGAAATAAATGAAATTGAGAACAGGAAAACAATAGAGAGAATCAACAAAACCAGAAGTTGGTTCTTTGAGAAAATCAATAAAATCGATGGACCACTGGCTAGGCTAACAAAAAAAGAGAGAGAGAGAGCAGATGCAAATAAATGCAATCAGAAATGGGAAAGGAAATATAACTACCGACCCTGCAGAAATTAAGGAGATAATGAGAAGATACTATGAGCAACTATATGCTAATAAACTAGACAACTTAGATGAAATGGACAACTTCCTAGAAAAGCATAAACAACCAACATTAACTCAAAAAGAAATAGATGACCTCAACAAATCAATCACAAGTAAAGAGATTGAGTCAGTCATGAAAAAGCTACCAAAAAGGAAAAGCCCAGGACCAGATGGTTTCACATGTGAATTCTAACAAGCATTCAAGAATGAATTAGTACCAATCCTGCTCAATCTCTTCAAAAAAATTGAAGAAGAGGGAAAGCTACCTAACTCTTTCTATGAAGCCAGCATCACCCTAATACCAAAACCAGGCAAAGACACTACAAAAAAAGAAAATTATAGACAAATTTCTTTAATGAATATAGACGCAAAAATCCTCAACAAAATACTCGCAAATCGAATCCAGCAGCACATTAAAAGAATTATACACCACGACCAGGTGGGATTTATTCCAGGTATGCAAGGCTGGTTCAACACAAGAAAATCAATTAATGTAATACACCACATCAATAAATCGAGGCAGAAGAATCACATGATCATCTCGATTGATGCAGAAAAGGCATTTGACAAAATTCAACATCCTTTCCTGATGAAAACACTTCAAAGGATAGGAATAGATGGGAACTTTTTCAATATGATAAAGGCAATATATGAAAAACCCACAGCTAACATCGCACTCAATGGGGAGAGACTGAAAGCTTTTCCTCTAAGATCAGGAACAAGACAGGGATGCCCACTATCACCATTGTTATTCAACATTGTGCTGGAAGTTCTAGCTAGAGCAATTAGACAAGAAAAAGAAATAAAAGGCATCCAAATTGGAGAGGAAGAAGTAAAACTTTCACTATTTGCAGATGACATGATTCTATATGTAGGAAATCCAGAAAAATCTACAGCAAAGCTACTAGAACTAGTCAATGAATACAGCAAAGTAGCAGGCTACAAGATCAACACGCAAAAATCTGTAGTGTTCCTATACACAAGTAATGTGCAACAAGAGTAGGAAATCAAGAAAAAAATCCCACTTACAATAGCCACCAAAAGAATCAAGTATTTAGGAATAAACTTAACCAAGGACACAAAAGACCTTTACATAGAAAACTATAAGACACTGCTAAAAGAAATTGAACAAGACCTGAAAAAATGGAAGAACATACCATGTTCATGGATTGGAAGACTAAATATAGTTAAGATGGCAATTTTACCTAAACTGATTTACAGATTCAATGCAATACCAATTCAAATCCCAACAACTTACTTTACAGAAATAGAAAAAACAATAACTAAATTTATTTGGAAGGGTAAGGTGCCCTGAATAGCCAAAAATGTCTTGAGAAAAAGGAGTGAAGTGTGAGATCTCACACTTCCTGACTTTGAAGCATATTACAAAGCTACAGTGCTCAAAACAGCATGGTACTGGCATAAGGACAGATATACTGATCAATGGAATCGAATTGAGAGTTCAGAAGTAGACCCTGACATCTATGGACAACTGATCTTTGATAAGGCAGTGAAGCCGAAGCAACTGGGAAAGAGCAGCCTGTTCAATAAGTGGTGTCTGGAGAACTGGATATCCATTTCCAAAAGAATGAAAGAGGATGTCCATCTCACACCTTATACCAAAATTAACTGAAAGTGCATCAAAGACCTAAACATTAGCACCAAGACCATAAAACTCTTAGAAGAAAATGTAGGGCAATATCTTAAAGATCTTGTGAAAGGAGGTGGTTTCTTAGACCTCACACCCAAGGCACGAGCAACCAAAGAACAAATAGACAAATGGGATCTCCTCAAAATTAAACACTTTTGTACATCAAAGGACTTTGTCAGAAAAGTAAAAAGGCAACCTACACAATGGGAGATGATATTTGGAAACCACATATCAGATAAGGGTTTAATATCCCGGATATATAAAGGAATCCTGCATCTCAATAACAGAAAGACAAACAATCCAATTAAAAATGGGCAAAAGATATGAACAGACATTTTTCTGAAGAGGAAATACAAATGGCTCAAAAGTATATGAAAAAATGCTCAACTTCACTAGCTATTAAGGAAATGCAAATCAAAACCACAATGAGATATCATCTCACACCTACCAGAATGGCCATTATCCAAAAAACAGAAAATGACAAGTGCTGGAGAGGATGTGGAGAAAGAGGCACACTTATTCATTGTTGGTGGGAATGTAGAATGGTGCAACCACTCTGGAAGACAGTAGGGAGTTTCCTCAGGAAGCTAAATATAGATTTGCCATATGACCCAGCTATTCCATTGCTGAGTATATACTCAGAGGAACTGAAACTTAAGACACAAACAGACATTTGTAAACCAATGTTTATTGCAGCATTATTCACAATTGCCAAGAGATGGAAACAGCCCAAATGTCCATCAAAGGACGAGTGGATAAACAAACTGTGGTATATACCCATGATGGAATATTATACAGCTATAAGACAGAACAAAGACACGGATCATGTAATAATGTGGACGAACCTTGAGGACATTATGTTGAGTGAAGTTAGCCAGAAACAAAAGGACAGATTCTGTATGGTCTCACTAATATGAACAGACATTAATGAACAAACTTTGGGAGTTAAAAGCTGACAACACAGGTGACCAGGAGATAGAAAGAGGGCAGAGATCAGCCATTTGATGCTGAAGGACTACAGAATGCTTAGGATTGATTACATAGATCCAGAAATAGATAGCATAATACTGTGTGATGGTAGCACGGTATTCTAAGTACACTGAACAAAGATGTCTGTGAGTAAAGCTGAAAGAGGTGGGATAGCAGAATGTATGACACCAGAGGTAAAGATAGATGATAAAGACTGGGACTGTATAACGTGGCAAAAACTGGAGTGGCCAATGACTGATACTAAATATACAAATATAAAAATGTTTTTGCATATGGGAAAGCAAATTTATGTCAACCATGTAGAAATTTGAAAAAGGGACGGTATTCAGGAAAAAACATAATCAAAGCAAACTGGAGTCTATGGTCAACAGTAAGATGGTAATATACCTGCATTAAATGTAACAAAGGCAATATGCCAATGCTAAATGTATATGAGAGGGGGATATAGGGGAGTAATATGGGATTCTTGGTAGTGGTGTTATTTGCTGTCCTTAGTAGTATATTGTATTGTATGACATGTTATTTTTCTTTTTATCATTTTTTCTTATTGCTAAAAAAAAAAAAAACAATTTTTCTTGTAGGAATCAGTATGTTCAAGTGCTGATTGTGGTGATAAATGTACAACTTTATGACGATACTATGAACAACTGATTGTACACTGTGCATAAATGTATGGTATGTGAACATAACTATAAAATTGTAGGAAAATATATATATAGGAGTAAAAGTGTGGGATAAAACATGGTGAGAGGGATGATGCCTCACCAATATGGACTAACTACAATGTGTAAATTCAGAATTGAATCTTAGAACATAGCCTAACGTGGACACAATAATTGTAATAGTCCCTAGATTGTAAGCTCTTACAGCAGTTAACTCTATCCCTGAATGGTAAGGCCTATCTCTAAACTTTGAGATGCTGATCCCCTAGCGTATAACCTGATTGGTCTCTGGAACAATGCATATCTCTGAGACACCTGAAACTCAGAGCTAGAGCTCGGTAGATATGAATGTCAGTATTAGTGCATACAGCCACTGTCAAAAAAAAAAAAAAAAAGCTGAAAAAGAGCCCAGACTTCAATTAGTGATATGAATGAAGCAGGTCTGGTTAAGATCAGGGCAAGCCAGGCCAAAGGGTAAAGGTTGAAACTGATTGTGTTTTAAAACTTCAACTTTCATATGAGACCAAGGGAATAGATATCTATTTGGTACAGGATCTAAATTTTCTAAACAGTACAACTCTACAGTCAATTTGTTCAAACACCACAATTGCATGGAACTTTGAATAGGAAGTGAGATACAGTAGGTTAGTACAGGCTGGAGTGAAATAGTGACATATCCTAGAGTACTTCGGCCAGATAATAAAAAAAATATTTACAGCCTCCCCCTCCCCAGCCCCGAGGATCTGGGGGAAGGTGCGGATGTGTTGGACATCCTCACCTGGACTGGTGTTGATGTTGTCACAAACATTGGGACTGATGGTTTGATGTGCTGGGCCCTCAAGCATGGGACTTGCCCTTATGAAGCTCATTACCACAAAGGAGAACCTAAACTTGTATGTAATGGTGCCTAAGAGTCTCCCCCTGAGTACCTCTTTGTTGCTCAGATGTGGCCCTCTCTCTCTCTAACTGAGCCATCTCGACAGGTGAACTCGCTGCCCTCCCCACTACATGGGACCAGACTCCCAGGGGTGTAAATCTCCCTGGCAACGCAGAGTATGACTCCCGGGGATGAATGTGGACCTGGCATCGTGGGACTGAGAGTATCTTCTTGACCAAAAAGGGGATGCAAAATGAGATGAAATAGTTTCAGTGGCTGAGAGATTCCAAATGGAGTTGAGAGGTCACTCTGGTGGACATTCTTATGCACTATATAGATAACACCTCTTAGGCTTTAATGTATTGGAATATCTAGAAGTAAATACTTGAAACTACCAAACTCCAACCCAGCAGTTGGGACTCCTGAAGACAATTATATAATAATGTAGATTACAAGGGGTGACAGTGTGATTGTGAAGACCTTGTGGATCACACCCCCTTTATCTAGTGTATGGATGAATGGAGGAATGGGGATAAAAACTAAAGGACAAATGACGTGGGATGGGGAGATGATTTGGGTGTTCTTTTTTCACTTTTATTTTTTATTCTTGTTCTGGTTCTTTCTGATGTAAGAAAAATGTTCAGAGATAGATTGCGGTGATGAATGCATAACTATGTTATCATACTGTGGACAGTGGATTGTATATCATGGATGATTGTATGGCGTGTGAATGTATTTCAATAAAACTGAATTTTATAAAAAAATTAATTAAAAAAAGGAGATGAAGGAAATTATGGCTAAGATAAAAAGGATATTAAGAAGACAATGAGTGAGCATAAAGACAAATCTAAAAGTGTGAAAAGAATCAACAAAACTTATGGGAACAAAAGACACAATAAAAGAGATCAGCTAGAAGAGATTAAAAATATGCTAGAGGCACACAACAGAAGATGTGAACATGGATAAGAAAGAATCAGTAAATTAGAAGATAGGACAAAAGAAATTTTACGCACAGAAGAACGGATGGAGAAAAGAATAGACAAATTCAAGAGTGTCCCAGAGAATTGAATAACAGCACCAAGCACATGAACATATGCATCATGAGTGTCCCAAAGGGAGAAGAGAAGGCAAAAGGAGCAGAAAGAATATTTCAGGAAACAATGGCCAAAAGTTTCCCAACACTTATGAAAGATATGTGTGTGTATAAATATATATAGATATATATCTCCAAGAAGTGCAACATACTCCAAACAGAATAAATCCTAACAGATCAAAACACATACTATTCCTAATGCCAAATGTCAAAGATGAAGAGAAAGTCCTGAAAGCAATAAGAGAAGACCAATTTATTCATGGAACCACAGTAAGATTAAGTAACAATTTCACATCAGAAACCATGGAGGTGAGAAGGCAGAGGTATGATATATTTAAGGTACTGAAAGAGGTTACCTGCCAGCCAAACATTCTTTATCTGGCAAAACTAACCCTCGAAAATGAGGAAGATTTAAAAATATTCACAAACAAGCAGAAACTGAGAAAGTTTATCAACAAGAGAGCTGCCTAATAAGAAATATTAAAGGGAGTTCTGCAGGATGAAAGGGAAGAGGCAGGAAAGGGAGGCTTATCAATAAATGTAACTTAAAGGATAAAAAGAGACCAAAAATTATATATAGAAACAAAAGGATGAAATTTTTGTTGTAATTACTGCCTTTCCAATAATAACATTGAATGTTATTGGATTTGACTTACAAATCAAAAGACACAGATGGGCAGAACAGGTAAAAAGATATGATTCATCTATACACTGTATACAAGAAATTTACCTTAGAGCCAGTGACATAAATGGATTGAAAGTGAAAGGTTGGGAAAAGATATTCCATGCAAACAATAACCAAAAAAGAGCTGAGGTAGCTATGCTATTGGGCAAAATAGACTTTAAATGCAAAATGGTTGTAAGAGACAAAGAAAGAAACTATAAAGTAATAAAAGGGGCAATCCACCAAGAAGAAATAACAATCACAAATATTTATGTACCTAACAAGAGCACCCCAAAATACATGAGGCAAACACTTGGAAAACTGAAGGGAGAAACAGATACCTCTACAGTAATAGTTGGAGACTTCAATACATTGCTCTCATATAGATATAACATTTAGACAAAAAATCAATAAGGATTCAAGAAAATTGGATAATATGATAAATGAATTAGACTTATGAAAGCAGAGCATTGCATGCCAAAATAGTAGGATATACATTCTTCTCAAGTGCCTATGGATCATTCTCCAGAAGAGACCACATGTTCAATCACATAAGTATCAATAAATTTTAAAAGATTGAAATTACACCAAACACTTTTTCACACCACAATGGAATGAAACTGGAAATCAATAACAAGTGGAGAAAATGGAAAATTCACAAATATATGGAGGCTAAACAACACCTCCACTTAATAAGTGGTTCAAAGAAGAAATTGTCAGAGAAATAAGTAAACATTGCAACATGAATGAAAACAAGAACACAACACATCAAAACTTGTGTGATGCAGTGAATGCAGTGAGGAGAGGGAAACTTATAGACCAAAATGGCTTTGTTAAGAAGGAAGAAAGAGCTAAAATCAAAGATCTAATTACACACCTACAGGAACTAGAAAAAGAACAGCAAACTAATCCCAATGCAAGCAGAAGGAAAGAAATAATATAGATTAGAGCAGAAATATGGTTGAGAATAAAAAAAATGGAAAGAATTACCAAAATCAAATTCATTTTTGAGAGGATCAATAAAATTGACAAACCTTTAACTAAAGTGACAAACCAGAAAGAGGGAAGATGCAAATAAATAAAATCAACTATGAAAGGGGGATATTATTACTGGCCTTGCAGAAATAAAAAAGGATCATAAAAGGATACTTTGAACAATGGTATGAAACAAATTAGACAACTGAGATGAAATGGACAAATTCTAGAAACACACAAACAACCTACACTGACTCTAGAAGGAACAGAAGGCCTCAACAGACGATTATGATTGAAGAGATTGAATCTGACATCAAAATCTCCCAACAAAGTAAATCCCAGGAATGGGTGATCTAACAGGTGAACTCTACCAATCAGTCCAATAAGAATTAACACAAATCCTGCTCAAACTCTTCCTAAACATTGAAAAGGAGGGAATACTACCTAACTCACTCCATGAAGTGAACATCACTCTAATACCAAAGCCTGATAAAGATACTACAAGAAAAGAAAATTACAGATCAATTTCTCACTTTGCAAATCAAATCCAACAGCACATTCAAAGAATTATACACCATGGTTGGGTGAGTTTTATTCACAATTATACAAGGGTGATTCAACCCAAGAAAACCAATTAATGTAAGGTACCTCAATAATAAATAGAAGGAAGAAAATAATATGATCCTTTCAATTGATGAAGAAAAGGCATTTGAGAAAATCCAGCATATTTCTTGAAAAAGCAATTTGAAAGGTAGGAATAGAAGAAAACTTCCTCAACATGATAAAGGACATATATAAAACTCTCTGCTAACATCATACTCAATGGAGAAAGACTGAAAGCTTTCCCTCTAAAACCTGGAGCAAGAAATGCAAGCCTACTGTCACCACTCTTATTCAACATTCTGGTAGAAGTTCTAGCTAGAGAAGTTAGGTAAGGAAAAGATATTAAAGGGCATCCAATACTGTCTAATGCCCCCAATATCCTAGTCAGGGATTAGAACCACAGTGTTGAACAAGCTCTAATTCATATGCAAACACACACACATAATTACCCATTTACACACAGATGCAAACACACTGGTGCATGTACACCCAGACATCCATAGCCACATTTTATAAGTGTATTTACACACATACACACATACACACTTTCCATAACAATCTCACACAGTTTCTTAGTTGTTGTCTCATCCCTAAAACATCAGCCACAATTATTCATTCCCAGCCATGTTAATGTGCCAAAACCCTGATAAAAAAAAAAAATAAAATAAATAAAGGGCATCCAAATTGGAAAAGAAGAAGTAAAACTTTCACTATTTGCAAATAACTTGATCCTACATATACAAAGTCCCAAAAACTCTACAGCAAATCTACTAGAGCTAATAAACTAGTTCAGCAAATTGGTGGGATACAAGATCAATATGCAGAAAAGTAGTGTTTCTATACACTAGTTAATGAGCAATCTGAGGAGGAAATTTAGGAAAAATTCCATTTACAATAACAATTAAAATGAATTAAATACCTACAAATAAATTATCCAAGGAATTAAAGCTGCAAAACATTGCTAAAAGAAATCAAAGAAGACCAAATAAATGGAAGGTCATTCCTTATTCATGGATTGGAAGACTAAATATTGTTAAGATATCAATTCTACCCAAATTGATTCACAGATTCATTGTAATTCTAATCAAAATTCAAACAGCCTACTTTGTAGAAAAGGAAAGACTACTTATCACACTTATTTTAAGGGAAAGGGACCCAAAATATCCAAACACATCTTGACAAAGAAGAACAAAGTTGGAGGACTCATATTTCCTGGATTTAAAGCATACTACATAGCAACAGTTGTCAAAATAGCATGCATTGGCATAAATATAAGCATATTGGTCAATAGAATCAAATTGAGAGTTCAGAAATAGAATCTCACATCTACGGTCAATTGATTTTTGACAAGGCTGCCAAGTTCACCCAATTGGGACAGAATAGTCTCTTCAACAAATGGTTTTGGGAGAACTGGATATACATTTGCAAAATAATAAAATATGATCCCTATATCACACCTGATACAAAAATTAACTCATTATGGTCCAAAGACCTAAATATAAGAGTCAGGGCCATAAAACTCCTAGAAGAAAATTTAGGGAAGAATCTTCAAGTTCTTATTGTAGGTAATGGTTTTTAGACTTTACACTCAAAGCACAAGCAATGAAAGAAAAATTAGATAATTGGGGCCTCCTCATAATTAGAAACTTTTGTGCATCAAAGGAACTTGTCAAGAATGTGAAAAGGTAGCCTACTCAATGGTATAAAATATTTGGAAACAACATATCCCATAATGGTTGACTATCCAAAATATATAAAGAAATCATACAACTCAATATTAAAAAGGCAAACAATTCTATTTAAAAATGGGCAAAAGACTTAAATAGACATTTCTCCAAAGAGGATACAAAAATGGACAAAAAGCATCAAAAGATGCTCCATATCACTAGCTATTAGGGAACTGCAAATCAAAACCACAATGAGATATTTCACACCTATTAGAATGAGTACTATTTCAAAAGAAAGAAAGAAAACTACAAATGTTGGAGAGTATGTGGAGATATAGGAACACTCATTTAATGCTGGTGGAATGTAAATTGGTGGAATGCAGTTTGGCTGCTCCTCAAGGGAGCTAAGTATAGAATTACTGCAATCCTGCTACTAGGTTAAACCCCAAAAACTGATAGCAAGAACTCAAATAGACATTTGTACATTGGTGTTCATAGCAGTATTATTCACAATTGTCAAAAGTTGGAAGCACCCCAAGTGCCCATTAACTAATGAATGGATAAACAAAATGTGGTATATACATGTGAAAGAATATTATTTGCCATAAGAAGGAATGAAGTCCTGATACAAGCAACAACATGGATGAACCTTGAGGACATTAGGTTGAGTGAAATAAGCCAGACACGGAAGGTCATAAACTGTATGATCTTGGCAATATGAACTAATTATAATATGCAAATGTTAGAATCTAGAATCTAGGTTACCAGGACATAGAATGGTGGTAGAGAATGGGGAGGTGATACTCAATTTGTGCAGAATTTCTTTGTAGGTTGATTGCAAATGTTTGGAAATGGATAGTAGTGATGATAGCACATTATTTGGGGTGTAATTAATAGCACTGAATTATGTTTGTGAATGTGGTTGAAAGGGGAAGTTTGGGGTCATGAATATTACTTGAAGGAAAGTTAGATGATAAAACTTGGATCTGTATAATACAGTGAACTCTGTTGTGGATGATGACTATGGTTAATAGTGCAAATACAAGAACGTCCTTTTATGAATTATAAGAAATATATGTCACTATTACAAGGTGTTAATAATAGAGTGATATAGGGGAAGAGATACAGCTAATGCAAACTACAGCCTGTATTTTAATATTCTTGAAATATCATTTAATATTTAATAATAAGAATATTTTTAATATTCTCTCATCAGTTGTAACAAAGGTAACACACTAATGCAAAGTGTCAACAATAAGGGAGAATATGGGAATGTTTTAATCTTTATATGACTTTTATGTAAAGCTATAACTTCTCTAATTAAAGGAAAAAATAATAATTTTTAAAAGAAACAAAAAATATGCTAAGTGAAAGAAACCAGACAAAAAGTACTATATATGGTATGATTCAATTTGTATAAAATATAAATCCAAATGAATATATATAGAGAGAATTAGGTTAGTGTTTATGTAGGGCTAGGGGAAGAGAGAGGGATTGACTGCTGAGGGTAAGTTTTTTTTATTTTTTTTTTATTTTTGGAGTAATGAAATGGTTCTAAAATTGATGTGGTGATGAATGCAAAATTCTATCATTATACTAAAAACCGTTGATCATAAATTTTGTATGGATTATATGTTATGTGAGTAAATCTCAATAAAACTTCATATATATACATATGTAAAGGATAATGTTTAAACACTTTAACACACTAGAGTACCAGAAATTAAATATTTCAAACATGTCTATTTAGGGAAACATGCTGAAAAAAAAAATCACTTTTTAGTTCACTAGTACATCTCCAGATTATATTTGGTGCCAAATATACGTACAATGATTGTAAAATGCAGCTAGTTAATAGAGCTTGTTTTATTTTCATTTGTATCCTCTATGAGCTTGATTTCTCTATGGTATTTCTTTTAACAAGTGTGGTGAAAGGAAGCACTAAAATATTGAAATCATATATTCCTATTGGGTATGGTCTTGGCATTCAGGGCAGACATATTTATGATCAGCATAAGAAAGGAAAACCTGAAATACTGTATTAGCATCAGAAGTCTGATGATTAGCTATAAGACAATAGGTGATTAATGTTACAGTCAGCCTAATATGATGTAAAGAGTTTGTACCCTAGGTTGTAGTAAGATAATTAATCAACAAACATTTATTGAGGACCTACTATGTGTCAGTTATCGTGTTAAGCAGAGGGATTCATATTTGAACAAAAATAAAATAATTCCTGTTTGCAAGGAGAAGTCCAGTAGGCAAGGGACCTTCAAACTAATTACCATGTTAAATATGTTTTAATTATATCTTGCAAAGTGGCATACAATATACCATGATAGCACATAAGAATAAGATATAAATTTGTCTGGTGATCATTGAAGACTTTTCTGAAGATGAATTTTTGAATCTGAGACCGAAAAGGTAATTGCATTCCAGTGAAGGGAGCTGATGAAGCTTCCCAGGTTTTATTGTGAAAAATCATGAGAAATTAACTGAATGTAAGCATTTTAGGAGTTGGGGGGCCCTTAAAGGATCTCAGACCTGACAACACATGGAGTCCAAAATGGAAGAAACCAGAAATCAAAATCAAAATAGGAGTTATGTAAAGGTTTTCTTTTTGCATCTAATGACTGCTGGAAATCCTTACATTACTCTCCTTTCTCAACTAGTTATCTATTTTAGAGCCTTGGGCAGGCTTGTCCTATAGATCATAGTCAAGTCATGGTAGCCATAAAAGGAGAAAAAATTGTGGAGGAATGAGCCCAGTCTAGCTATTAAGATAAGAATATATGGATTGGAAGGGTCATTTCCATCCAATACCCTGTCCAGTGCAGAACTCTCTGGCATACCTTCCTTGTAAGTGTCTTTCTAATCGATGCTTTGGGTTTTGGAACCCTTCATTATCTTGTTTAGTACATTTGAAATATTCTCCAGTTTATATATCCTTGTTGCTCATCTTAGTATTTCACACAGTATGATGCAGAATGTTATCTGAACAGTAATAAGAAAAGAAAGAATGTGATTCACCTTTTCCTGGACAATATGCCACTACTGATAGAACACAATGGTACATACATTTTTGATAGATTGTTACAATGCTGTTTCACATTTAGCTTTTGCCCACCAAAATACATATTATTCCTGTCCTCATTCTTTTTTTTTTCAAATTATAGAGCCTTGTATTAATAAGAGGTAAATTATTTTGTTGGATTTGAATCATTTTCCAGTCTATCAAAATAATGTTGAATCACAGGTCTCCTATTCAATAAAGTCTATACTCCTATCAGATATGGATGAGCCAATAATTCAATAAATATGCCATGTATTTCTTCATTAAAGTGATTGGTGCAAGGTTCAATATTATCAACTTGATATATGACTGCAATTTCCTTCAGGTTGTACTGATCTGCAAATGAGAATTCTCTAATAAAAAATATTCCTAAAGTTACAAATGTTCATAGCTTTAGAAATAAATATCCTGGTCTTTTGTTTTCTTTGTCCATAAGACTTCTGTTCCGGTTTGCTAATGCTGCTGGAATGCAAAATACTACAAATGGATTGGCTTTTATAAAGGGGGTTTATTTGGTTACACAGTTACAGTCTCAAGGCCATAAAGTATCCAAGGTAAGGCACCAACAATCAATCAGATCAATCAGGTACCTTCACTGAAGGATGGCCAGTGGTGTCTGGAAAACCTCTGTTAGCTGGGAAGGCACATGGCCAGCATTTTCTCTGGAGCTCTGGTTTCAAAATAGCTTTCTCCCACAATGTACCTCTCTAGGCATCTGCTTGCTCCTGGGTTGCATTGTCCCAAATGTCTCTGTAAGCTGCAGCTCCTCCAAAATGTCACTGCCAGTTGCTCTGAGGCCCTTCTGTCTGTGAATTCCTTTATACGACTCCAGTGATCCAATTAACACCCACCCTGAATGGGCAGGGTAACACCTCCATGGAAATTATCCAATCAAACATTTCACTCACAGTTGATTGAGTCACATCTCCATGGAAACACTCCCTCAAAGAATTCCAGTCTAATCAACACTAATACATCTGCCTCCACAAGATTGCATCAAAGATAATGGCATTTTAGGGGCCATTCCAAACTGATACAACTTCCATGAAAGACTTATAAAACACTCTTGCTGAAATCTAGGTGGTAATTATATAACATTTCCATAATCTTCCAGTTTGGAAACCACATAAGGAGAAACAGTAAAATTCTTTTTGGATTATACTACCCTTACTGAATGTAGGATGGTTCTGAATGATGATATCTAACTCCATGGAGCATTTACAATTCATCTGTTTCATAATCTGTCTAAAAAGTGCACTCAGCAGTTATTTGAGGCCAAATACAGATATATTTGAATAAAGAGACACTAGTTCATTGTCAGTTTTTTTTGCATCATATAGTATATTGTGCTTTAGGCACTATGCTAGGCACAGGAGGGTACTGAACTAAATAACCTTCAATAACTGCCAGGAAACAGCTTCAAGCTTAGCATTTTATGATCCTTATGGTAAAACTGAATTTCTCCTTTTGCTATGCAGTGAATCAGTAGATTTCAGAAGTGCCATTTCCATCATGTTTTATTTCAAGGGCAAATTCCTGTATTTTAGTTGCCTTTAATAGAGTTCATCAGTAAGCAAGAGCTAATCAGTTGTCTCTGCATTTTAGTACATTTCTTCATTGCTGAGCAATCAGTGATTCATTAGCAAATTATTTTTTAAAAAAACTCCTCAAAATTGAGATAAGAACTAATTTTAAAAACATGAATTTTAAAACATATGTAAAATTTTCCTCACATAATTACCATTTATGAAGTGTCTGCCGTGTACTAGGCACCATATATGGGTTATTTCTAATCCTCACAGTAAGTCTGCAAGAAAGTTGCCAGTGTCCAAATTTAACTAGTGGACAGAATGAAGTTCAGAAATATTAAGTAATTTGTACAATTTCATGTAACTGGTACCTGGTACCATTATGATTGTTTTCGGCTACACAATCTGTGTTCCCTCTATTTGCTTCAAGATCTCTAAAGCTATTTTTCTTGACTATTTCAGTGAAAAGTCCATCTATTCTTTAAACAAACTAATTTTTAGAAGTAACAATTTTGGAACAAGTAATACAGTGTGGTTGGAAGTGTTTGGAATGCCTGGCAATAAAGAGACAATATAACTATACTACTTAACTCACTGAAATTTAAAACTCTAAGCTACATCATATTGGCCTGAAAGAGGTAATACAATTTCAAATATTTCTACATCACTTCCAATCAGTCATTTTTCTATTGCAGAAATATATTGATGTTTAAATGGGCTTTTTGGAATGCTGGTGACCCCCAGATTTCATCTTTCTAATCATTGCAAGTTACAGATTGTTGGGTCCTAGCATTTAACAGTACAAGAAGCAGAAAACAGAAACAAATGACTATTGATTGTTTGACTCAACCATGCACATACAAGTTCACTTTCAGTCTGAGGAAGTATTTAATAGTGGTGATCTATTAGAGTTTTAAATTTATCTAATTGAACTCTTACTCTAAATAGATAATTCATTGAATTTTAATCTTGAGATGTTCCTTACGTGGTGCCCTTCCTCTTTTTTAATAAGAAATTATATTATATTGACAAAGTGACAAATAACTTTTTACATTGTAGCATTATCCCTAGTTTTCATTTATAATCCAATGTGTAACAACCACATTTTCTGATTTCTGATTTTTTTCTTAATTCCTTTATAGTTTATTCCCATGATTTCACTTTTCCATCTTTAGAATTCCATAATTGTTCTCCTTGGTAGGTAAATTTTCATAGAATAGTATACAAATTCCGTTTTTTTTTTATGAAACATTTTTTTCTATTGAGTTAGTTGTCCCTGAATAAGTAATAAATAATAATCTCTCTATTTAAGAAATACTAAGTATTGGCATAACTAGATATTATATTTAATTCAACAGATATGTATTTACTGTCTACTGTTTGTCAGACATTCTGGTGGGAGCTGAGGGAGAACTGTTATAAAAAAAAGTTAGATGAGACTTTTGTCTTCAGATAGCTTATATTCCAGTGGAGTAAACAGAAAAACAAATATGCAAAATAATAATCTAATGCAATGTATGCTGTTGATAAAATAAACAGGACTCAGAAGGAGAGCGCCATTGGGTATGTGTTCTACTGCATTTAGGGGCTTACACCACTATTTAATGAAACAGATTTGCTTCTTTCTCCATGGAGAATTTTGTTTTCAAGATTCTTCAGCCATTGAATAAAGATTTTTTTTATAAGCAATTATAGTGGAAATGGTTTTGTTTGTTTGTTTGTTGTTATCCAGACTGAAGAAGAGCAAAAAAGAAAAACAAAACTATATGTTATGTGTGTGTGTGTGTGTGGGTGTGTGTGTGTGTGTGTGTGTGTGTCTGTGTCTTCTATTTTTGTTTTAACCATAGTATTGCTCACAGTTTAAGAGATGGGTGTTTCATTCTTGAACAAATTCTTAAATGTAAGCCTGAAGTACTAAACGCTATTCTGGGATCTGGCATTTCAGGTTCGTGATTTTTCATCCACTCAATGAAACTCTGCAGCTCCTTCCAAGTTTATCCTTGACATTTCTAAAAGACTCAGTTGTTTCTTTTTTGTAATTATTAGGAGAAAAAAATGTTTAGTTGTAGTCATTATATTTTACCTGTGAAACATGTTTTTATTGATGCTAGTAATGTAAGATTTTGAGAGCTAGTGGTCAGGCTTATATCTTTAGATTTATCCTAGCCTCATGTTGCTTATAAAGCTTGGCTTAATCTGCTTCCTGACTCACAGTTAACAGTTTTAGCAAGTCTGGTCATGAGACATTTTAAATATTGTTAACTTTATTAATGAAATGAGGAAACCTATCTGGTTTGGCAGGGCCTTAATGTTGGGAGGGCTTTCATGGTAAACTTCACTGGCTTATGACTCCTTAAATTGTATTGCTGTTGTCTGTGATGTTGAAACATATAAATATCCTCTGTCCTTCAATTTTGCAGTAGTCTCTCTGACATTTTTTCACATTCCTCTTACTGACTTAACTAAATACCTGGTGCCTGTTACTGAGATTTAGTTCTGAATTCACCCTTCTATACTCTGCACTGATCCCTGGATGTAGTTTCTGTCAATTGAAGTTAGAGAGGGAGTTTGGAAGTCAGGGGGAAGGATTAAGTGACTTCCTTCCATTTTTAGTTCTTGTCAGTGTTCTTCATTAAACAAGAACAGCCAATTCCAGCCCCAGACTCCAGATTCTTTTGGCTCTTATGCCACCATTCATATAGAGGCCTATCAGGGTTACCAGCAGAAGCTTGGCCTTGGTAGCTGGAGTTACAACTATGGGGTGTGCCCTCCTGTGAGTTTGGGGTGTGCCCTCCTGTGAGTTTGGAGTATGCCTTAGTTTTCCAGGATTTTCATGACAATTGGATTGGCTTAAGCAACAGGAATTTCTTGTCTCATGGTTTCAGAGGATTGAAGTCCAACATCAAGGTATTGGCAGGGCTCACTTCCCCAAAATTTTGTAGCATTTGAGCAATCCTCCATCACATAGCCGTCTCTATCTGCCCTTCTGGTTTCTGTCGACTTCCAGCTTCTAGCTTCTACTGACTAACTGGAGCCATCTAAACTTTCACTCTTTATACAGAGAGCCTCTAGTCAAACAGGGTAAGATCCTCTGTGATTCAATTTGGCCACATATTAACCAATATTATTAACATCTGCAAAAGGTACTATTTACAAATGATTCCACCCCCCACCCCCCACAGAAACACAGATGAAGATTTGCACAGGTCTTTGTGGGGTAAACGATTCAATCTCCAACAAAGTATGAATCCTCAACATGAGACTCTCCAGGACCAAGCACCTGCCCTAAGTGCCCCTCTTTTAAGCTCTTGAGATCTGCAAACCCCACTCTTCTCTTAATTTCCACAATTCTTATTGCTAGCCTTTTCCTGCATTTCGTAATCTCTGGGTAAGCTCTGGATGAGAATTACCTTTATGCTCTTCAGACTTTCCACTACCTGTGTAAACATTTCCCTGTATTAAATCCTTTTATCTTTTAATTTAAATATCTAGAATGTTCAGTTGTTAGTTGCTGTTGTTTTAACTAAACCTTGCTTGGCATACTTGGGTAAAATTTACCTGGCTCAGAGTAGTGCAAGGCACACTAAAACAAAAGTTATTTAATTTTTAAATAAAACTCTTCACAATGTGTTTAAATTTAAAGAAAAAATTAATTCCAATTTAAAGAAGATATAGGATATACATGGTACTCTAAGTGAGGTATATGTGAAGGCTGCCTACTTTCAGATTATAAGAAATATAATTATTTTCTTATTGGAAATCATAAAAGTTCCCTGTATCAAGGTCAGAATCAAGAGATTCTTATCTGATCCAAACAGATAAGAGCTGGAAGAATGCAGCCCTAACCTGGTTACAGTCCGCTGTGACTCACTTGCTTTGAGAAAGTTATTAATTATCTCCCTAGAATTGGCCAGCTTGCTGAGCCAATCCCTACTATACATTAGGAAGGCATTTATAACAACTGCTGGGAACAAGGGAAGCTCATTTAGTGAAGCATTTTTTTAAGATTCACACCTAGATAAATTCTACTGATATTTCTGAAATTTCTGCCTTCAAGAATACAGTGAAAATTTTACAAGCTTACAAGCAGAAAATATATTAACTATAAGAGCGACAGAGAGAGAGAGAGAGAGACCTGGCATGTCCTTTCGGCAATACCATCTTTCGAACGTCCGAATTCTTGAGGAGTGGAATAAAACCTAAGTGTGATAAACTCTATCAATATGTGTTTCATGTGTGAGGATAAGAGAAAGACATTTCCAAACTTGCAAAGTATGACACTCATACACATTCCCTAAAAAAATATGAGTAGTTGAGGAAGTATTATAGCACAAGGAAAATTGAACCAGAATAATGCTGAGAAACACAATCATGAAGACTGGGTTCAGCTTGAGGATGGCTGTGATATAAATTTATGCTTGGTAGCTCATTGCTTTCACTTTTTACTTTGGTTTACTTCTAAAGTAGCTAATAGTTATTACAAAATATATATCTAGAAAAGGATGCAAGTGAGTAAATGTAGCTCCAAACTGTCTTATTTATTTCTTACTGAAGCAAGCCAAAGTTGAAGAGCAATATCAGCCACACTGTTGAGGAAAATGTCAGAGATAAATTACCAAACTGAGGCTTTCTACTTTTTATCTCTCAATAAGCATACAGATAAAAGTTTACTAGCACTAAGGCCATATTTCTGCCATTTAGCAGATGGTGTCACACAGGCCCAACATCTACATTTGGACCTTAATTTGTTAGCACTTAGAAATATCCCCATAATCTTCACGTGTTGTGTGTGTGGGTATGTGTGTGTGTGTGTGTGTTTGGAATAAATAGTTTTAATTAATGTCTTCTTGGGGCTGATGACCAAATGTGTATTTTTTTATAGGGGTTTCATATGTAGGAGAAATTAGGGACCAAAAAGACCTTTAAAATCTGTAGTAAAATATTATACCATGATGTGCTTTAGTAAGCTAGTTAACAGCATATATGGTAGAGAAATATTCCCTCTATTGGAATTTCAATTACATTGGTGATGTAAAATATTTCTCTTTTCTTCATTTCCTTATATAAAAAAGAAAGGGATTAATATAGGGCTTACCTTTCAAGTTATTATGAAGGTTAAATGAGTTTTTGTTCTAAATAGGCAAGGGGTTCAGCAATATTCTAGAATATAGCAAATGCTATAATTTTTGCAATTATTATATCATATAAAGTTTGATAATGTGATTTGTAATGTATAATATAATTCTCAAAGAAGTCTCAAAATAGAAGTGGCACAATGTCAACAATAATATCCGAACTAAAATTTTAGTATGGCAGCAGAGAAGTTAAAATCTGGTAATTTCTAATAGAAATAGGTATAAGCACATTTATTTTTTGATTTTTTAATATTTTTACATTGAAATAGATATATTGTTCATTATTATACCCATTAGTGTAATAACTATAAGAAAATAAAACTTGTAGTTCACTAGACACAAAAGGAAATGGGATATGTGATACGGATATAAATACGTAAGTACCTTAAAAAGATGACTGTTTCTCTCAAATACATGCAAAGTATTATAAAAAATGATTACATAATTGGCCACACACACCACACCTTTACTTTAAGTACAAATCTAATTTGTCGAGTTCATGTAACATCAATGTGATAACACTTAATATTAGCAAAATAGTACTAAAATAAAATGAATAGATTCTTTTAAAGAGCAAAATAACCTTTAGATCAAAGAAGAAATGGAAACATGAATCGCAGGCTATTTACAACCTCTATGCATAAAAAAATCTAAGTAATGCAGATTAAGCAGCATTCTGAAATTTTGTAGCCTAAGTTACAGTGAAATAAATAAATTGAACACTTAAGGTTTTGAGAAAGAACAAATAAACTAAAGGAAAGAAGAAGTAATTAATTATTTTAGCAGGAAAATGTACTGAGAAAAATACCAGTAGAATTATCAGATGTGAGACTCTGGTTAGGCATATAAAGATCATAAAGAGGAAATATACATGTGTAGCATTACAAATAAAAATACATGTTCAAAGAGAGACATATACAGCAGATTATTATAACTTTGTATAAATGCATTTGATAATTTTTTTCTTGAAAAACTTAACATTTAAAATGTTAAAATTAACTCAGCAAGATGCAGGAATACAGATTAATTTTTCTGAGGAAATTAAAAGAAATGCACCAAAAAAGTCAAGTGATCTTATAGATAAACTCTAGAAAAATGTAGGAAAGTTTTTAAGTGTTTTATAGCATAAAACAATACAGAATAATTTGACATTCAATTCATGAGGTGAGCATAGAATTCATAGAGTTAGGGTCAGTCTAAAACTGGTATATATAACCAAATTGATAAATATGGCTCAATAAAAGATAATATATATATATATACCAATATCACAAATGTTAAGTGGAGAAATCCCATGGAAGATAGTTGCTAACGAAGTCTAACAGAGTGATGAAATAGATCACGGCAATTAGGTTTCAATCTAGGAAAAGAGGGATGATTCATCATTAATAACTTTATTTACATAGTTCAACCTATTTATACATTATGCTAAAAGTATAATAATATCAATAAATACTGTGATGTATTAAACAATGCATATTAGATTTTGTAGTCCTTTCTGCTTTGGAAAAAATGCTATATAATATGCTTGTAATGGAACACATTGAAATTTGAGTTATAATTCATAACCAAACAACAAACACCATATAAAACAACCACACACAATTCTCAGTGAAGTTAAAACAAAACAAATTTCTTTAACTGCTCAAATTTTTTTGCAGATTCTGTCCAATGAAACAGGACAAGAAAAGAAAAAAAAAATTGAGTAACATTTCTGTATAAAAATCATTTACTCATTTGGATTATTGTACATTTCCAGCTTGGTCTTCAATTCATCTTGGAAATCTTTCCATATAGCCCCGTAATCTTTGTTTACATTCTGCTAAGTGGATGCTGCAAATCTTTTTGTTCTCCTCTGTCATCACTTTTAATCATAAACTTCTCTCTACTCTGTCAAACATAGAGATAATGTTTTAAGAACTGCCTCAACTCACTGCCCTTCCAAACAATTTACTTTTATTCAAGATAAACCCTTTCTCCTTTCTCTCTAGCACAGTGGAAGAGATAGGAGTTTTCTATCCAAAATTCATTAGTTTCTTCAATGGGACTTGGGACTAAAAAAGATAATTGTGTTGAGATGGAAAAATTGAATGTATTTATGCATCAGACAGAGAAATATGACTAATAGAGCAAGGATATATGAGGTAGCTGGAGAAGATGGAATACAATTAAGAGATAGTTGTCTTCTTCATAGCCTTTCCTGTGAGCCTAGAGTTAGAAAACTTCACTATTGTTAGAAACTTCACTATTGTTCTCCCATAGTACCATGTGCTTATTTTTATCATAGAGTTAGCTACATTTAAATTATAATAACATTTTATCTTCCCCCTCCACTATGTTATAAGCTTCCTAAAATGCATTATTTATGCTAATGAATTCATTTATTTTATTAATAAATGTTTTGGTTTGCTAAAGCTGCTGGAATGCAATATATCAGAAATGGGTTAGCTTTTACAATGGTGATTTATTAACTTACAGTTTACAGTTCTCAGGCCATGAAAATGTCCAAAATAAGACTTAAGATGATACCACCTCTGAAAAAAAGGCTTCCAGCATCTGGGACACCTCTGTCACATGGGAAGGCATATGGCTGTTGTCTGCTGTTCCTTCTCTCCTGGGTTTCATTGCTCACTGCTCAGTGATTCTGGGAGATTTTTCTCTCTCTAAGCCCTCTCTGGGTGTTCCTTTCTCTGCTCTCTGGGCTTTTTCTGTCTATCATCCTTATAAAGGACTCCAGTAAATGATTAAGACCCACCTTGAATTGGGTGGGTCACATCTGAATTGAAGCAACCTAATCAAAAAGTCCCATCCATAATAGGTCTGCACACATAGGAATGGATTAAAGAACATGGTCTCTTCTGGGGTACATAACAGCTTCAAACCAGCACAATAAATCAATTTATCTATTAAACTCTTATCATGTGTCACGTAGTCTACCAAAAGATGATTTGATGGTGGGAAATAAAAGAACTGAATTTTTTTATTCACTAGAAGAGAGGTGGAGACCAAAATTAGTCAATTGCTTACATAAGTAAATGGCAAATTACCAAAGTTCAATGTACTGTGAAGAAAATGAACAAACACTCATAATACTAAGAGATTATAATGAAAAATTCTGATCCAGTCCTGGGATGCAAGAAATTTTTCACTGAAGTCATGTTTGAACCAAGACCTTTAAGGTAGTCCTGAGAAGTACTCATATCCAACAATTTTGTTATTTTTTTTAATTTTCCATTCCAATTAGAAATCCACATAGAAGTATACAGTTTTTGTCCTTTGTTGCATGATATAAGTCATTTTGTTAAAATGATAGAAAAGTAATTATTAAGCAACCAATTCTCAGTGTACCAAATGAGTTAATAAATTTTGGATTTTCCACTGAGAACTCACATTAGATGAGATTTAAATAGCTACACAAGGAATCATAGTATCAGCAAGAGATTTAATAAGCACTAAATGAATGCATGAATCAGGAAAAAAATAATATATAGTAATACCTAAAAATTTGCAATTTCTCCAACTAAAATAAAAGGAGCTAAATAAAGCTGGAACCCTGAACAGTTTCTTAATTCTGACTCACATTTAATTTTTCTGTGATCATCTCCCAGTTATTTGAAAGGCCCAAATGGCATCATTTCTTAGCCCTTGTCTTCAATTTCACTTATCTTCTTGACTTACACAGTTCCTGAAGTGAGAAGACCAATGCAATTTTTCGCCATAAAAGATATTTCTCTTTGGAGTAGATATTAAATTGTGGAATCAAATTAATCATGACAACAATAAGGAATACATTAAGAAAATATATATAGAGATATTCTAATTTCCTCAAAATCTTAAGGAAACATATGCCAGGTATACAATACAATAGACATAGAGCTTGCTGTTTACAATCATATATTACTTTATGCTTAAACTCAGCATATACTGTGATGTAGTCAGTAATGAGATGCCACAGTAGTTCCAATTTAGGTGATATAAAGACTTTCTATTAATTAGTCATAGCAGTGATCCCCCCAACCACCCACACCCTCCAATCATTCAATTATTCCTCAGAGGGCACAATCAAGCTCTGAGAAGGGTGAAGCCAATGTAGAAGGAAAAAGTCATTCAAATTTTACTATTCCATTAGTTCCTCAAGACCAGCTGATGAGGTATGTGGTGATTTCCACTTACAATGACAAACAAAAGAAGCTGCTTCACCTCTAATCTTGTTAGCAACAGTATTTTGAGAACACAGTCACAGAAAAAGCATGAGGTTACATTCAAATTCATATTTTGTCAATTACAATTCATTCCTCTAATCCCAAAATTGGAACACTGATTTTTTGAAAAGTGGCATCATTTACAATCCTGGCAAGGAATTGTGGTTCCAGGAACTGCAAATGTGTTGTTATCTGAATTCAGCACTATTTTAGGAATCCAAATACTCATGTAGCATATCTTTGAAAAGGAAAGAGTCCTTAAAAAGAAAAAAAAAAAAAAGACATAAGAATAGGAAAAAGCAAAACATGTCTTACCTATGCTAATTAGATTTTTGACTATTCTTTCATCTTTTCTTTCTGATTATTCCCCCAAATAAGATTTTAACTCTCTCTCCCTATCTATTCCAATGACTTTTTATTTTTGCCAAATTTATAAGCATACAAAATCCTTCAAATAAATATTTATTATTCATTTTTCTCTGTGTTCTTTTAATTTCCATGTGCTTATTACTTTTAAAAAAAGTAATAACAAATAGTAATAATCTAAGAAAAAATCTAAGGGTTCAGAAATCCAAACCTGCTATGTTCTCAACCTACACATAGACAAAGGCAATGTATTCATTCACAGATTCTTAAAAAAGTATGAACAGCAATATGAATTCTAGACTTTATTCCTTGGATGTACTAGGATGAGAAGGAATTCAAGTTTTCTTCCTTTCCTCTTCTGTCTTACGGGTCAATCAGCTCTATTCACTCCCATTAGACAAACAGAAAAAATAATTAATTGTCCAGTTTCTAGGACACTGATAGGTACATGTTTCCAAGTAGATGCAGACCTTGTGTCCCAGCCACTGGCTATCCTCGATATATTCCTGTCCTGCCACACATTTGGGTGGACTCAGATCAGATTCAGGATTTGACTTGTTGGGAGGAAATAGGCCACATGCTCTAACCAACCTAACCAGTGGTTTCCACATTGGCTGATTTGGCTGTGATTGCCTTTGGCATTGTCTTCTAAGCTTGCAATTTTGTAGGGAAGAGTAGCAGAACTCAGTTATGTCTGTCTACTGACCCAATACCATCAAAGACCATCTCTCAAATCCTGTATTTGATTTTACTCTGGCAGGTTTAATTTCTGAAATATCTAGGAAACCAGGCCTATAAACTCAAATGTGTAAACTAATTGATTTTTAACACCCAACATATATATACACATATTTTAAAATTTAGATCCCCTCTCTCCCTCCAATCTCTGGAGTTGAAGAAATTTAACTCCTGCTACTTAGATTTTTCTCTTTCTCCCACAGCTTGTATGTGAATTCCAATGCTTTAAATGACACCAAGGTGTTTTGGATAGGAAGATGTGGGAACCAAGTGGTCTTTGGCTATTCACTGAGACATCCATGGTCCAATTTGCCCACCAAGGTTACCACTGGCATGTCTGGAGCAGATCTTTCTTGTCCAATAAATCTCCTAGGTGTTTCTGTGCTACACATAAGAGCTAATTCCATGCCTTCATGGGGTTTGTGAATCTCCACCTCTTCCTAAAGCCCTGTGTGCCCTGACTCATTTACAGAGTCATTCCTTTTCTGTGACCTTATAATCTTCCAAGGAAATGACTATTTAACATTAAATAGCTTAATAAAAATGTATTTAATTTAGTGTAGCATTTAATTTAAATAAAGTTCAAATTCAATATCATATTAAAATAATATTAATACCTGTGAATTTGTGATCAGCATAAATTACAGACATTTTTGTATAATATTACAGATGGTGAAGAGTCTTTAAATATGTTTAGTTTTTTTTTTTTTGAAATTTCAATGAGTATTGGACCCACTACTAAATCTTGTTATTTAATACATTTATAAAGAAGCACATTTATTACTATATCTTAATTTTGGTTTTAAATATTTTGATAACTAAATTTCAATGTAATTGACTTACTTAGTAACTGCATGGCTTTTATTATTTTCATTTAAATACATTATTTGAAGTAGGGGTGCATAGTTTTCAGCAGACTACCAAAGGGATTCATAGTGCACACACATACACAGGATTACAAACTCCACATGTACTGCAGTTTCTTTTGGAGGTATATATATATATACTAAAAATATACTAAAAATTAAAAGAGTTAATTATTTTATATCATATATTTCATGTACTTCAACTTTCTGTGTTTAATATATTTTTATCATATATATATATTCCTTTGGTTTAGCAGTGTGTATATATAATTTATTGAAGTTAATAAACATATTTGAATGTTAAATTAAAAACTTATCAGTAATGAAGTGCATATTCTGAGAAGGTGAGACATTGCTGGAATAAATATGCAAAGAATTTCAATGATTGAATAATAATGATATAATCTTCTTTCAACAGAATATATAATATATATTAACATTCATTTACTGTTATATTGACTACTTTGCTTTCAATATCCCAGGTGGTCACTTGGGAAATATTTCCTCATGAAGGTCACTTGAAATGGCTTTTACTAGAAAATCTACTTGTTTCATGTTTCCACTATATCTTGGTTCTTGTAATTATGGACAGTGTTTTACATGATCCTTGTTACATGACATGATGGCTTTCTCTGACATAAGTGTGGGCCTATAAGTAACCATTTCAGCAATTGTTATAGTTTGCTAATGCTGCCATTATGCAAAATACCAGAAATGGATTGGCTTTTAAAAAGGGCTTTCTTTGTTGCAAAGTTACAGTCCTAAGGCCATAAAAGTGTCCAGACTAAGGCATCAACAGTAGGGTACCTTCACTGAAGAAAGGGCAATGGTGTCTGGAATACCTCTGTCAGCTGGGAAGGCACATGGCTGGGGTCTTCTTCCTTTGCTTCCAGGTTGTATTTCAAATGGTGTTCTCCAAAATGTTGCAATTGGGGTGTTCTGTCCTCTCTTAGGTTCTCCAGAACAAACTCTGGGCTAGCATCTCCAAAGCACCAGCAAAAGTCTGCTTTCAACAACCATCTCTAAAATGTCTCTCTCAACTGCAGCACCAAGCTCCTTCTGTTTATGTGCACTTACAGGACTCCAGTGATTTAATTAAGACCCACACTGAATGGGTGGGGTAACACCTCCATGGAATTAATCTAACCAAATGTATTGCCCACTGTTGTGTGAGGTGAATCATGGGAGGAGGGAAGAGACACAAACTGATATAGTATAACTTTACAGAAGAGAATTTATTGAATTACAAAACTACAAACATTTATTATTAATCATATGATAGTTGAAAGTAAAGTGGTCTGTCTAGCAGACAAAGAAAAGGAAAAGAAAAACTCATTAAACCAGGGTTACAAGCATTTATCATTAATAACATGATAGTTAAAAGTAAAGCAGTCTGCCCAGCAGGCAAAGCAGTCTGTGCAGCAGATAAAGGAAAGAAAAAGAAAAATTCACCAAGCTGGGGAAAGCCCCCAGATCTGATACTACTGGCTGGGGAAGTCCTGGTTCTTCAACCTATCAGAGTCCCAGCTGGCACATGGTCCCAGGCAGAGCACCCCCTCCTGGGTGAGACCTCCAACTTTTCCTGGGACACAGGCCAGTATTTATGGCAATTTGTCCAGGGGTAGAAGTGCTTTGCTGCATGTCTCAAGGGAAGGCTAATTCCATGGGATGATCACAAAGACTTCCTTATCTTAGTTTCACTGGCATGTCCACAGCGGGGAGCCTACCCCTGGTGGAGACACAGGAGATTTATTTACTATTATTGAAACTCCAGGGTAAACTCTGTTAAGCTTCAGTGACTTCCTTTGTTATACATATCTTTGGTTCTCATTCCCTTTCAGACAGGCTGGCACCTGCTGTCATGCAGAGCAGCTATCTGCTTATGGTTCATGTTGGTTTGATCCATATATTACACCTTCTTATAATTTCTAACACACCCACATTTAGGTGAGTCACATTTCCATGGAAACAATCAAAATGTTCCACCCAACAAGATTGGATTAAAAGATCACGGCTTTGTGGGGGACATAATACACCCAAACTAGCACAACTACATATGGATTTTTTTTTTTAACCTCTGGTGCTCTGTCTCATCCTATCTCCACTAAAAATGTCTTAGGTCTGGCTCTTAAGATCTTGTGCCCAGATTACTTCAAGTTTCTCCTAATCCCTATCTTATTGTAGCCTCTTCAAAGCAACTGCCATATGGCTAACAGAATGATACTTCCAAAAAAGTAGTCCCATACTGAAAACAACTTGCCCTTGTCCTCAAAATAAGTCTCAACTCCTTAATCCCCTGAAAAAGTGCCCTCTTGATCTGGCCCTCATATCCTCAAACTTCTTTGAGCCACTTGCATTATTGCAAATGTGCTTGCTTGTTGCCACACTTTTGCACATGCCATCCCTTTGCTGAAAACCTCCTTTTCCTCCTTTCCCATCCAAAACCTAATGTCTTCCTCCTCAATTCTGGTGTCTTCTCTTATACATCTGACATTCACCACTCTGCTCCATTTCATTTGGTTAAGCATCTCTGTTATGTACTGACATTGTTCCCACATCACTGCCTGTCAATTCAATTATCATAGTTTTAAAGTAAATTATAACATTGACAAGAAATTCTAGATGCGATCTGTTCAGAAATCCTAAAATTTGTAAATTCCCTGAAATCACTCACAGAAATCCAATGCTGAAAGTTTCTGTGAAATGAGTTCAAAAATGGTTTTATTTTCAGTCTAATGGTTTACACTATCCATGAAAGATAAAGGATGGATAAAAGCTACCCAAAAATAAGGAAAAAAGATATGCTATACATATTATTGAGGCTATTCATAATATCCAAAGATTTTAACTTTTATGTTTTTCAATTAAAGATAAATTACCTGCTCTTGCTTTACATGAGAATCACATATTCTCAGTTTTGCTATGAGGATATATGTTAATCAAACATATTAAATAGAATACAAGCTCCACAAATCAGATAAAATAATTTCAAAGGCAATAAGTAATTGAAAAAGTAGGAAATGTCCTTCATTTAAGAAGATAAATTCATATTCTCTATTCAGAGTGATTTTAAAAATGCAAAATGATATGATGTTTTTTAAAATATGAATGCCCAGCTGGGATAGGATTTATAAATTCACTCAGATGTTAATTTACAAACCAAATCTCTATTTAAAATATGTTATGGTTACAGTCCTCAGAGTAAAGCTGGAATATGTCTTCAAAAGTCATATAGAGTCATCAGTCTCTATCCTGGCTGATTGCAAATTTTAAGTATTCATTTTCAGAATAGAGTATAAGTGAAAACATCAAATTATTTTTTACACAAGACTTCAAATATTATCACATAAAAATTGATTATTCCTCAGATTATTCCACAAAAAAATATTTCTGGTCAGTGGTGCTTTTTCTGTGCATGTGGGTAAATATGTGTGTCTTTTAAAAATTATTAATTTATTAAATTCTTTAATGAAAATGAAATAATTTACTGTATATTTTCAATTTTGATTTCTACCCATGGTTGGAGGCAGGTGTGTGTGTGTGTGTGTTTATGTATTTCTTGTTCAAAATATTTTTGGCCCCTTCCTATTACTCATTCTGACTGGCTCATTTCTACTGGTTCAGACATGGAGGATTAGTCTTTCTGCTCTATGAACATAAGACCTATCCACTTATTTGCTTTGGCTAAAGAAATGGGAGTGGAAGTGATGTATGCTAGTTTCTAGTAGAATATTTAAAGCCATTGCATGGTTCTACTGTAGCTCATTTCCCACCTACCTGGGGCCAATTTGTTGCAGATATGAGTTTCACCTTCATTTTGATCCTGGGATGAAGATCTTCAGCCAATATGCAAAGAACAAAACTGTAAACATGAACTAACCTTTGTTATTGGGAGCTGTTAGTACAATCAAACTTTGTAAAAACTGACTAGCACAGGATTACACATCATTGGCTGACTTGTTGTAGCTGAGCTCCAGGAAAAATACCTCTTGAACATTTTCTTCTATACTACACATATATTTATTTTACACCTTGAATATGTTATTTCACTCATTTATTCATATATCTGTCTCCTCTTACTTGTCTGTAAATTCCTTAAGGACAAGGCCTATATTTTACTAATCCCTGTTTCTCCACTGCTTTGCTTGAATCTGGCTCATAGGAGTTGCTTAAGAAATGTTTGTTATATGAATGAATACCAAGTCAACCAAAAAGTCATAGATATAAAGGTTAAATGTATCTATGGAGATGTTATCAGGATGGGATAAAATAAAACACGACATTGATAAAGGAAAAGTGATCTCAGGTTAAAAAGAAAATAGGCTTATTATAAATTCAGGGAACTATTCTATTTAGCTTGGAAAATCAAGACAATGATTTTTTTTCTTTTTTAGCACATTTATCTATATGTCCATCATCCCTCTCATTAAAATGTTTATAGTCTTCCATTCTGAATGATTCCAGCTAGTAATGGCTTTCTCATTTTTCAATATTCATCTCATACTTCTGTTTAGTTTCAGTTATTTGCTTGCCACAAAAGAAGAGTCATTGCCATTGGATACATGAAGAAATGACATATTAAGACAATTTTGGTTAGTGAATCATATATTAAACTAATACACTTATTGAAAAATCAGTACCATAACAGAAAGAAAGATTTCTCCAGGAAGGTCAATTTGTTTATTCACCGCAGTTTAGAACTGATTCTGATACTTCATTACACCCAAAGACACAACAAAATATCTATTCATCAGATTATAGGGATGAAAATATCATTAGAATTCAAGCAGCTCAATACATTCCATGGTCATTAATTTTTTGAGATGTATATATGAAAAGACTCTTTGATAATAGCTTGTATTCATGAGTGCTTTCTATGCACCAACTTTTGTACTTTGCATTTAATGAATATGATCTAATTTAATCCTCATGCAATCACATGAGCTAGGTATTCATATGAAGAAACAAAGGCACAAAGGTTTTTATTCAACATTCCCAAGTTGACACAACCAGTAAATGTAGAATAGGATTTGTTCAGGCTCAGAGACCATTCCTTGCCTAAGATATGTATCTTTATGTCAGTATTGCTAAAGAATTTTATATGTATAGCTAGTGATATAAGACTGGTGTAGAGATAATTGTGGCTGAAAGGCCTTCCCCTTATGAGTTTCAGGGGAAATATGGAAAAAAAATTAGAAGAGAAGAAGAGAAGGGGAGAAGGGAGGAAGGAAGAGAGAAAGGAGGAGGGAGGGGGAGGGCAGAAAGGAGAATAGACCAGTGACATCTCTGCAGTTTCATGTCTGTCTCTGAACTTTAGGTGGTGCGTCTGTGTTCCTCCTTCCCACTCCCACCTGCTTATACTCCCCCATGGAGGCTGTGCTACCTCCAGTGTTACCCAGACCGATTTTCCAAGGTAGGACCATACCAGAAGAGTAAGGGATCCTCAGGGATGGGGCAAGGAGCAAGCCTGGATCTGGTAGCTGAGCAGGTACTGTGGGTTGAATTGTGCTCCCTCAAAAGACATGTTCAATTCCAGACCCCCAGTTCTGTGAATGTAACCTTATTAGAAAAATTATCTTTGACATTGTTACTAGTTAAGTTGTGGCCAAATAGTCAAGCAAATAGAGAGACTTGGTGTTGAATGATACCTATTTTCATTTTATTTATTTTAATATTTAATTTGGTAAATAGTTTATTGTCATAAAACTTAGTCACCTATTCATGGCAAGTGCTTAAGATTTTTCATTTAGGAAATAATAATTGAAATTCATGTATTTAAGTTAAATGATATAAAATAAGGTTTACAGATCATTTGATAACAATATATCAGCATAATGATACAAAGGTATGTCAAAAACATAGAAGATTTGATGTAAATAACTAGGAATTAGAAAACAGCACCATATAAAAAGGAGAAATAATGATTTTTTCCTTATTTTGATTTACAAAATCCATTTTACTAATTCCTTTCCTTTAGCCCAGCTAATCTAAATTGCTGATTTAGACATATTCTATGTAGTTATTTTCTTAACCCTCTATTCTTGATTTTGTCATAATTCCCCTCATTCCTTCTTCTCCTCCACTGTAGACATTAAATGTAAAATAAATATATACCTTCTTTTCTTGTTTTTTCACAAACCATTTTAGCCTGCAGGAACCACTATTTACCATATGATAATGTCTTTATACTCTTTGTAAAAGAGAGTAAAGTACTGTTCTTTAAACTTTAACACTTTTCACATATTTGTCTTATTTCCTACAACAAAAGCAACAGTTTTTGGCAGGAAAAGATTTTAGTTCTACAATGAACAGAAAACTGGATTACAAATCAGTGATCTTAAATTTCCAGTACTATCTTTGCCACTAACTGTGAATGAGTCAATCAGCTACCACTGTTTTCCTTTTATTTTTCCATCAATGTGATAATTGAATTCAATTGTTTCTAACATTCTTTCCTGATTTCCAACTGGAAGGAGATGTATCTCTGAAATCTGGCATTGCCTAATTTTATATAAAATTCATTTTATAGATATGTGCTGATATATTTCACAGATATACGGACAGATCACTTTTAAGTGATTGTCATCTAACATTTATAACTACACCATTTTTATCAAGAATCGATCATAAAAATCATTAATAATAATGATGTATCTCCAATATCATTATTATATTGATGTCATTATTATATCAATATAATTCTGAGGCTCTTATCTTAGATTCCAACATTTTAAATAAGGTTTATGTATTTCTGTCTTCCTTGCTTAACTGGGAGTACCTTAAGGGCATAATCGTTTACTAATTCATCTCTGTGTTTTCACATTAAAAAAAAAAAACTTCCTTGTAAATCAGGGTCCTGATAAAAGTTCATTAAATTAAAGAAACAATCAACTTTATAGATATATATGACTGTATGCCTTGAAAAAAAACAAATATTCTATAATCACTAACTCAAGAATTCTGAAACTAAAGCTAGAAAAATATTTCCACATGATTAATTTTAGGATGCTTTTCATCAGGTAAATTCAGGTGCTACATATAAAAACAACAATAAATTAAAAGGAACTGAAAAATGCAGGCATTAGAAATGAGAGATGGTACAGGGGATGTATATGAGATATCAAACATGTGACTCATCCATACAAAAATTAATATTTAAAAAATTAGCTTTTAAAATTTTCAGGAGTTTTTCATTCCCTATTTCTATATAAAGATTTTTTTCATGAAGATGATAACTGCTGGCATCCTTATACAATCCAGTTGAAGTGTTCACTATTGAACTTCCAGTCCCCTTTCCTGCCACTGCCCTATCTATTTTGAGTGTGACTGATGATGCTGTGGAGTCTCCTTGCCATCACTGACTCATGTGGCTTGCAAGCACGAGGCAGACATAATCTCAGATGATCAGGGATCTATTACTCCTATGAGGAAATATCTATAATAGGCAATTAATTGCATTCCATATCCTCCAGTTAGTCATTTATAGAAGATTGAGCAGTACTGTTCATGGGCATTCTATTGATTTGTATGTGAGGCTAATTTATCTTTACTTCCCTAAGACTGAAAATAATGAGCATATATCTTCTCCTTTCTTTTTTCTTCCAAAGAATTATCATGTACTAGACATGCTTTTTTTCCCCTTTAAAGTGTTATTGGAATTATTTGTGAATTCCAGCATTTATATGTACACGAAGGCCTTCATTCTTATCACACAAAGGTATTTAAAAGAATACAAAAGCATGAACCTTATTTAATAAAAAGGTAAATGAAAGGCTCAAATGCCATTGAAGTTCTCTTCTTAGGTGCTCATGGTCACCCTTCATAACTCAGAACACAAAAGCTTCAAGGAAAGGCAGAGCTCCCCTCCCTTTCTTGTTTCCTCCACACACTAAACACCCCCTCAAAAGTGCTAGGTAGGATTAAGTTTGTCTACTGTTGCATAAAATATTGCCTTTCTAGAATCATGTTGCTGCCTTAGACAATTTTTGGTGACCAAGAAGTGTAAGGCCACCAGAGTGAGGGTAGATAGGAGGACTCAATCAGTTTTTTATTATCTCTGTTTTCAAACATATCCACTTCAAAAAATGATGGATAGCCTGAGGATGAGGACTTCATGTGTTTACAAAAATCTTCTAAATCTTTCTCTTCAGTGAAGGAGGAGAGTACGTGGAAAGAAACAAAGGGGAAAAACAACATTACCTGAGTTAAGTGAATAAGGTAAAATCATTAGTGTATGTGACTGTGTGTGTGTGTGTGTGTGTGTGAGTGTGCACACACGCCCTTTCCAGAAACAATATGATCATTATTTAGGGCTCACTTCAAACTTTAACCAACTTCTGGATGCATCTGCCATTATGTATTTTTCTAATTTCCTGGGTTATGTTTTTCAACTTAAATCAATCATATTGGTTATGTTTGCAATGAATACTAATTAATATATATTCATACTAAAAGCAGAAGCAGCAAAACAAAAATGCAACCTACCTACCAGTTACATGAGAACTCAAATTTGGGGAGTTTCATTCCCTATTTCTTCCTTTACTCTTACCTCAAACTATAACTGTTAGTATTCCAGAAGAACCCCAAGATTTGCATATATATTTGAGTGGATTCATGCAAAACTTTTCAATTCATGACAAACTATCCATAGTTAATAAAATTAATTTGCAAAGGAAGAACCATTGTACTCAGAGATAGGAAGAAGAAAATCTCCTGCTCCTTGACACTTTGTCACCAGTTAACTCTCCACAGTATGAGCTTACAAAAAGTGCTAAACATTTACCTAAGACAGGAGCTACACATCTGAGAAAGGTGTAGATGTGAACTTGGTCTTGTAGATCTGTGAACTCTTATGTATGTTCTTGTTGTTTTCATTATTACTGAAGAAAGGGAAAAGTAAGGATTTAAGTATTGAAAGTCTGACTAAAATTGGAAGCAGCTTAAACTTTGTGTTTCTTGGTGTTCTAGTTTGCTAATGCTGCGGAATGCAAAACACCAGAGATGGATTGGCTTTTATGAAAAGGGGGTTTATTTGGCTACACAGTTACAGTCTTAAGGCCATAAAGTGTCCAAGGTAACACATCAGTAATCGAGTACCTTCACTGGAGGATGGCCAATGGCGTCTGGAAAACCTCTGTTAGTTGGGAAGGCATGTGGCTGGCATCTGCTCCAAAGTTCTGGCTTCAAAATGGCTTTTTCCCAGGATGTTCCTCTCTAGCAAGCTTGTTCCTCTTCAAAATGTCACTCACAGCTGCACTCAGTTCCTTCTCTTTGAGTCAGCTCATTTATATGGCTCCACTGATCAAGGCCCACCCTGAATGGGTGGGGCCATGCCTCCATGGGACTATCTCATCAGAGTCATCACCCACAGCTGGGTGGGGCACATTCCAAGCAAATCTAATCAGCACCAAAATGTCTGCCCCACAAGACTACATCAAAGATAATGGTGTTTGGGGGACACAATACATTCAAACTGGCACACTTGGAAATTATTTTATCACTTGCATCATTATAGTAATTTATAAAGCTATTTAGCAATGGACTATCTGTTTATGTGCTAACTATATGTAAAGCCATTCTTCTGTTTAAAACCAAGGATACTTATCAATATTTAAAATTAATTTCTTAACTAAGCTAATGCAGTAGAAGTGGTATCTATTTATTTGATTGTCTTATACCAGGTGTAGTGTTTACTTTCATGATGACATATGACATAGGACTCTATAAACTATGTGCAATATGTGAGACAGAAGTGTTATATTTCCATAAATATAAAAGATTTCTGTATTTTTGTTTTTTTTTTTTTTTTGAGCAGTTGTAGGTTTACAGAAACAACACACAGATAGTACTGAGTTCCTATATACCCACCTCAACCACATAGTTTTCCCCTGTAATAACATTTTTCATTAATCTAGCACCTTTATTACAGTTGATGAAATATTGTTATAATTATACTAGTAGCTATATCCCATAGTTTACATTAAGGTTTGCTTTTTTGCATTGTACAGTTCTATCTTTCTTTTTCAATTCTAATTTTGGTAACATATATACAACTTAAAATTCACCACTGTGTCCACTTTTATTTATACAATTCAATGGTGTTAATTACATTGATTACACTGTGCCACTGTCACCACCAACCAATATCAAAACTTTTCCATTGAGTGATGTTATCAATGTGGTGACATAAGACATCCCCTGGAAATGTCTCCTTTAAAAACTAACTAATAAAAAGACAAATTTCTCTTGCTTCTAACTCTGAAGGATGATAGAGACTGGAGAAGGACTCCACAAAAACTGGATCAAAGAAATAGAAAAAAACAATTTCCAAAATCAAACAGATGTTCTTCCCAAACTGCCAGTCTGGATCCTACCCCCTCACTCAGTCCCATGCAACTTTGTAGCCACCCAGAGGGATCACAGCCCAGATCCCTCCTGCCACAAATGCAGACTATAGAGCCACTTACATCAGTGAGTTAGAACTCCACACATATCCAGTCACGGGGAACTAAGTCCATAGACACCCAATGTGGAACACAGGACACTGAGGAGGGCCCCATACAAAAGAGCACCCAGGGAAAAAAAGGAGAGAGAGAGAGAGAGAGAGAGAGAGAGAGAGAGAGATTGATTATGGCAGAACTGTTGGCAAGAGGTATGCACACTCAGTCTCTTTTGGCTGGGTCACCTATACCCATCTGGATCCCAGGGTGGGATAACTTAATGTGAAGAAACTGGAGGCAGAAAAACCAAACAGATAAAAGAGGGAGGAGGGTCAAATTGAACTGCTTTAAGATAGGATGGATCCCAGAGCCGAAAAGTTTAAGGGAAAGGGGAGCACTGTATGAGGTAGAAAATTTAAACAAATCATACGAGCTGGAGAGAAAATACCTCACAAAAAATGAACAGAAGAGATCAAGAGTCATGGAAAAGGAAATGAAGACAGAAAGTTTAAACCTGTAGGTAAAAAAATTGCACAAAAAGTGCAATATTAAAAATTGTACTGTATACCCTGGCCCGGAATCAGATAAAGAAGAGTTAAGAAAATATGAGCAGTCAAACATGGGCTATTCTAAAGGTCCAAACTAAGTTGGATGAAGAATCAAAGAAGAAACTTAACACAAAGCCAGTCAACAATAAACCCTATACAAGAGAGAGAAATTGATCTTCAGAGTTAATTCACCAAGATAATCAGATTCCCAGACATCAGCAAAAATTGCAAGCCATAATAAGAAACAGGAAGCTATGGCTTAGTCAAGAGAAAAAAATTAAACCTTCAGAGAACACATGGAAACTTATCAAAGAAGTTCAAACAAATCTCCATAAATGAGTTTAAGGAGTTGAAGGAAAATATTGATATAAAGCTAACAGTTATTAAGAAGACAATGTGTGAGCAAGAAGAAGAATTTGAAAGTTTAAAAATAAACATAGAAATTTTGGGAGTGAAAGGCAAAATAATAGAAATTAAAGATACAGTAGAGGCATATAATAGCAGGTTTGAACAGGCAGAATAAAGAGTCTCTGAACTAGAAGACAGGACAATAGAAATCATATATTCAGAAGACTAGATCAAGAATAGAATATAAAATATTGAGCAGTGTTACAGGGATTTGAGTGACAGGATGGATGCACACAACATATGCATTATGGGTGTCCCAAAAGGAGAAGAGAAGGCAAAGGGGGGAGAAAGAATATTTGCAGAAATAATGGTCTAAAAATAACCAATTTTTTTTGAAATGCATAACTTTGCATGTTCAAGAAGTGCTACATACTCCAAACAGAATAAATTCTAATAGACATTCTTTAAGACACATAACAAAATACAATGTCAAATGCCAAATATAAAGAGAGAATTTTGAAAGCAGCAAGAGAAAAGTGATTCATCACATAAAAGGGAAACTCAATAAGAGTTTTCCCATCAGAAAACATGGAAGTAAGAAGAAAACATGGAAGTAAGAAGAGAGTGGTATGATATATCCAAGGCAATGAAAGAGAAAAATTGCCAGCCAAGAATTCTTTACCTGACAAAACCATCCTTCAAAAATGAGAGACAGTTTACAATATTCACAGATAAACAGAAACTGATGTAGTTCCTTAATAAAAGACCAGTCGTACAAGAATTACTAAATGAAATTATGCAAGATGAAAGGAATAAACAGCAGAAAGTGGCTTGGAGTACGATGAAGAAATAAAGATCTTCAGGGAGGGTAATTTAATGGGCAAATGCAAAATTCAATTTCTCTTTCCTCAATAGACAACTCTATGCTTCAATTCATGTAAGAATAAGATACAACTGAATTTTTTAAAAGGCATATTTCCTGATAATGGGTAGGCAAAATATAAGAGGCAATATAGGAAACAGAGAGATATGGGAGCAGAGATCATGTATGCTATTGAAGCTAAGTTGGTATCTTTTTGAATTACAAGATTGTCAATGCAGATTGTGTAATACAAACCCCAAAATAATCACAAAGGTAGTACTTAACAAATATACAGAAACAGAAATAAGAAGGGGATCAGTCAGGAACATCACAAAAGATCATCTATACAGAAAGGGAGGCTGCAATAAAGGAAAAGAGAAAAATGTGATATATAAAAAACCAAAGAATATATAATGAACCAAAGAAATAGAGTTGAGAGGCTATCCTGGAGGTTTCTCTTGTGAAAAGCTCCAGCTAGACATCTCAATTGGCCACAACATGCCATGCTTTACCAAAAGTAGTCTCCAAATACCTAGGTCCCTAACTGATATTCTATAAAAGAGGCATTAACTAAGTATTATCGTTCAGAAACTTAAATCCACTAGAGTATTCCTATACCAGACAAGTCCTGAAACCCAGAGGCAACATCCTATTTAAGATCAACTATCAGATGTGGCCCCCTCCCCATACTGTCAACACTCCCTTTAAAAATGAACAAGTTAGAGTGCTCACTGCCTAGACACCCCTGAGGATGGAGAAAGAGATTAGGTAAGAGGAAGGAGTGGCAACAGACAGGATAGGATTGAACAGGTGTCTATGAATATATATATATTTGGATGATGGGGTATTGGAATGGCTGGAAGGAGGTGGATGACATGGTGGAACTGTGGCCTATGGTATCCCTTGGGATTTGTTCTATAGCTGCTTGTTGATTGTGCCTTGAAGGTCTTCACCTTTCTGTGTATACCTTGTATTGCACAGTAGGGAAAGAACTGAAATTGTGGAACTGTAACCCATAACATTTTTTGAAATTACCTATATGACTGCTTGTCTGTAATGCGTGTTACATTTTACAATAAACGAAAAAGGACTAAAGGCTGGAAGTAAGTTTTGCCTTTAGAGTAATAACACTGAATGGATTAAACTCACCAATCAAAATACATGGATTAGCAGAATGGATAAAAAGGTATGAGCAAACAATATGTTGTGAACAACAGACTCAACTTATACCCAAAGACAAAAATAGGTTGAAAGTGAAAGGAAGACAAAACATAACCCATGCAAATAGCAACCAAAAAAGAGCTAGGGTAGCTAAACTAACATCAGACAAAATAAATGATAAGTCATAAGCAGTTATAAGAGACAAAGAAGGACACTATATAATAAAAGGGGCAATCCACCAAGAAGAAACAATAATCATAAACATTTAATCACTTAATAATTGTGCCACAAAATACATGACACAAACAGTGGCAAAACTGAAGGGAGAAATAGCAGTTTTACAGTAATGGCTGGAGACTTCAATACAACACTCTCACTGATAGATGGAAAATCTAGACAGAAGAGAAATAAGGAAACAGAGAATTTGAATAATATGATAAATGAACTAAACCTAACAGACACATACAGAACATTGCACCCCACAGCAGCAGGATATACTACTTTATCAAGTGCATATGGATTATTCTCCAGGATAGACCACATGCTGGGTCACAATACAAGTCTTAATAAATTTAAAAAAATTGAAAATATACAAAGTATCTTCCTTTGCCATAATGGACTGTAGCTGGAAATCAATAACAGGCAGAGAAATAGAAAAGCCACATATACATGGGAGAAAAACAACACACTGTTAAACAATCAGTGATTCAAAGAAGAAATTACAAAGGAAATCAGTAAATATCTTGAGAAGAATGAAAACAAGAACACAGTATATCAAAACTTGTGGGATGCAGCAAAGGTAGTGCTGAGAGGGAAATTTATAGCCCTTATTGGCTACATTAAAAAAGAATAAGAGCTAAAATCAAAGACCTAACTGAAAGCCTGAAAGAACTAGAAAAGGAAGGACAAACTAAAACCAAATCAAGCAGAAAGAAAGAAAAAACAAAGATTAGAGGAGAAATAAATAAGAGAATAAAATATCAATATAGAGTATTAACAAAACTAAAACTTGGTTCTTTGAAAATATCAATAAAACTGTCAAACCCTTAGCAATACTGGCAAAGAAAAACCAGAGAAGACACAAATAAATAAAATCAGAAATTAGTAGTGGGGGGGGTTATTATTACTGAACTCACAGAAATGAAAAGAATCATAAGAGGATAATATGAACAACTGTATGCCAACAAATTAGATAAATTGAGTGTAATCAAATTCCTGGAAACACAGAACAACCTACACTGACTCTAGAAGAAATACAAGACCTCAACAGAACAATTACAGGCAAAAGAGATTGAATCAGTCACCAAAAACCACCCAAAAAAGAAATTTGAGCACCAGATGGCTTCACAGGTGAATTCTACCAAACATGCCAAGAAGAATTAACACTAGTTTTGCTCAAAATCTTCCAAAAATTGAACAGAATGGGATAATACCTACATATTCTATGAGGCCATCACCCTAATACCAAAGCCAGAAAAAGATACAAGAAAAGAAAATTAAAGATCAATTTCTCTAATGAATATAGATGCAAAAGTCCTCAACAAAATACTTGTAAATCAAATCCAACAGCCCATTAAAAAAATTACACACTGTGATCAAATGGGTTTTATCCCAGGTATGCAAGAATGGTTCAACATAAGAAAGGCAAGTAATGTAGTAAATTAAACTTTAAGAATGAAGGGAAAAAAAGCACACGAACATCTCAATCAATGCAGAAAATGAATTTGAAAAAATATTAACCTATTTCTTGATATAAACTCTTAGAAAATTAGGAATACAAGGAAACTTTCTCTCATGATAAAGGGCACATATAAAAATCCCTTTTCCAACATCATACTCAATGGTGAAAGACTGAAAACTTTCCCTGTAAGTCTTGAAACAAGACCAAGACACCCACTGTCACCAATGTTGTTCAGTATTGCCCTGGAAGTTCTGACTCCAGCAGTTACGCGAAAAACAAAAAAAAGTAATAAAAGACATCTAAATTGGAAATGAAGTGGTAAAATTTTCACTGTTTGTAGATGGCTTAATTTTATATATAGAAAGTCCCGAAAAATCTACAGCAAAGCTACTAGAGCTAATAAATATCTTCAGCACAAGATAAACACACACAAATCAGTAGTATTTCTATACATGAGTAATGAGCAATATGAGGAGGAAATCAAGAAAAAAAAATCATATACAATAGCAACAAAAAGAATGAAATACCTAAGAATAAATTTAACCAAAGATACAAAGGACATATACACAAAAAAACCCACAAGACTTTGCCAAAAGAAATCAAAGGAGATCTAAATAAATGGAAGGATATTCCATGCTCATAGATTGGAGGACTAAATATTATTAAGATATCTATTCTACTCAAAATGTTTTACAGATTCATTGCCATCCAAATCAAAATTCCAACAGCATATTTGCATAAATGGAAAAGCCAAATATCAAATGTATTTGGAAAGACAAAAGGCCCCAAATAGCCAAAACCATCCTGACAAAGAACAAAATTGGAGGACTCACACTTTTTGACTTTAAATTCTATTACAAAAGCTACAGTGGTTAAAAGAGCATTATCCTGGTTCAAGGATAAATATATAGACCAATGGAATCAAATTGAGAGCTCAAAAATAGACATTCCATTTATGGCCAATTGATATTTGACAAGGCTGCCAAGTCCACTCAGTGGGAGAGAATAGTTTCTTCAACAAATGGTGCTGGCAGAACCGGAAATCCATTTGCAAAAGAATGAAGGAAGAACCCTATCTCACACTATATCCAAAATTAATTCAAAATAGATCAAAGACCTACATATAAGCACTAAGACTCTAAAACTTCTGTAGAAAATGAGGGAAGAATCTTCAGGACCTTGGGTTAGACAATAGTTTCTTAGATTTATACTCAAAACACAAGCAATAGAGGAAAAATAGATAAATGGGACTCCATCTAAATTAAAAGCTTTTGTGCATCAAATAACTTTATCATGAAAGTGAAAAGACAACTTACTCAATGGGAGAAAATATTTGGAAACCACATATCCAATAAGGGTTTAATATCCAGAATATATAAAGAAATCCTACAACTCAACAATAAAAAGACAAACAATCCAATTAAAAATGGGCAAAAGACTGGACTAGATCTTTCTCCAAAGAGCATATACAAATGGCTAAAAAGCAAAAGCAAATGAAAAGATGCTCAACATCATAAGCTATTAGGGAATTGCAAATCAAAACCACAAGATTTAATTTCACACCCACTAGAATGGTTATTACAAAAACAGAAAATTACAAGGTTTAGGATGTTGAGAAGCAGGAGCATTGCTGGTGGGAATGTAAAATTGTGCAGCCACTATGGAAGACAGTTTGGTAGTTCCTCAGAAAGCCAAGTATAGAATTACCTCATGGCCCATCAACCCTTCTACTAGGTATATCCCCAAAGGAAATGAAAGCAGGGTTTCAAACAGATGTACTGTTTAAAGTACAATTTCTAAAATGTTCTTTCATGAATTGTAATTAATCCATCACACAAATGCAAGCTGTTAATGATAGCTAATAATAGTGTGGTATATGGAAAAATAAACTCAAATGGAAACTATGGAGCATAGTTAATTGTGTAGTTATAATATCCATTCATAACTGTTATAAAGGAGCCACACTAATGCAAAGTATTAGTAATGGAGGTGGTATTTAACAACAATGTTTTTAATATTATTTTTTCTAAACCTATAGCTTCTCTAATTCAAAAATAAAATAAAAAAAATTTACATCATCCTAAACAGGAACTTCTTACCAAAATAAGCATTAACTCCCCATTTTCCTCCCCCACCCAGCCCCTAATAACCTGTATTCATTTCTGATTTTGTGGATTTGCATGTGACTTCTCCATTCTCCACTAGCTGTCTATGCTGATAAAATTTCAATGTTCAATGTTTACTTCTTGGAAGACTATCACACAGTTTCTGTAACTGAATTTATCAGGAAAAAATATCAACAAGTTTAACAAAGTACTGATGCAGATGGAGCAATAATATGAAAATTGGAGATGTGGTCTACCATCAAACATATGAGAGAAAAAACTTCAGTTCACCAATTTTTATATTTATACCTTTCTCAAAGCCACTACTTAGGCTCATAACTCTCATAATGGCAAAATGAAAGAGAAGGTTAAGACCATAATCCTGTCCACAACTTAAGTAGTAGAAGTGATATTATGGACCTCAATTTATATATTGTATCCTTCCATCTTCTTGGTAGAGATTATATCATCTGTGGGATTGTTATCCACCATGTCATATTTGTCATAAAGAACTTTGTGTACTCTAACAAACATGACATCATGATCATAGTAGGTACAGAAGATAAGTTTGGACATAAGGTTCAAGTGAAAATTTTGAAAACATCAGTTGAAACCTGATAAGAGTTTAATTGTCTGAAAACATTTGTTCTCATCAGTTCAAATAAGAACATTTAGAATTTAGGAACTATTCTTATTAACAAAAGATAAGAAACTCCATTTCTTGAAGTTTCTCTTTAAAGATGAGTTATCTTGGCAAATTAGTGTAAAATTCATTTTAAAATAATTATCTCAGCAAATAAAATTTGGAATATTTGAAAAAGGCTCCAAAGGAGGTATAATAGTGTTTTGTATCTGTGTAATGAAAGCTGATTTTCAAACTTAAATAGGAACATTTAAGTAGTACAAAAGACATTAACATATACATAAGCAAGAAAATGTAAAAATGAAATCAATGCATGTTTAGTATACACACTTGGGTAATTAATCTCAATGTGTTTTTTTTTTCATCCAAAAATGCAATTTTCCAGGTGTTAATGTCAGAAATGTCAAATCCTCTTTAAAAATATCAGCCAGTTGATGTACTAAAATCAATAGCAGTTGCATACATTCATTTAAGGATAGAATTTAACTTTTGAAATTCGGGATGATAGTCATTTCTTATATGTTCTTGCGCATATAATCTCTTTCTGTGACAGCTGTAATACAGCTAAATTTTCAGCCATTGAAGTTCATGGGAGTTCTGTTCCAAGAAATATAACCACAAATTTACTTACTCTAATATTGTTGATATTCTTTTTAGTGTTGAGGTTTCCCTCATAGGCATAAGGAGAAGACTTAAGAGTCTGTGGATGAGAGAATAAGTGTTTACTAAATATAATACATTTGGTTTCAAAATATTTGTCTTTCTAATTGATAATCTCATGATGAATATGTCATGAAGATAATCTGATAACTCATGTTATCTTTCTTTAAGGTCTCAGTCTGAAAACCATTAAGACTGTATGTAACTTAAATTTACATTAGCAGTAACACAATAGTGTCTGATGGAAAATTTATGTCTATGCAAATCGGATTTTTATTGCAAACTATTTCATTTTATTTCAAGAAGAGAAGCAAGAGATTTTTAATATCTAGATGTATGAAATTATGTTTACTTAAACAAATATGCCAGCAAATTTTTTCATAGCTTTTTTTTTATAACCAATTAGGGATGATAAAAGGGTACTCATCCAATAAATAAACCCTCACAGTAGCTAGAATGAATACCTTAGACTATGTTTCCCTTGGAAGGCAACATGGTAACCAGAAATAACACTTGATTAATCAGAATTTCAGAAGCTACTGAAATGGATCATTAGAGGCTTCCAGTTGATCAAGATGATGGCAAAAGACATGACAGAGTGACATTTACCACAAAATCTTTGAACAAATAGGAAAAACTGTCAGGGTCATCTTCTTCAAAACTCCAGAAACAGTTAAAAGTCTGAGGTAACTGGGCAAGTGCCAATCAAGAAAGCACATCCTTAAAAGCACTAGAGGAATCTTGTAGTGACCTTGCTGGCTAATCCCCCATATCCTCCCTGCTGTGGAATACAGCCAGACTGTGTGTGCTTCCATGGTTGGTCCCTGGACCTGTTCTTGTGGGAGAAAAGTAACCCCTTTGCTCATACTGGGGTATCTATAAGTAGGTACCAATCAACCAGGAGGCAGCATAAAGGACTGAAACTGGGAAACACATCTTTGGCCCTCCCAGAATTTGCCTTGCAGGCAGAAGCAGCTTTCAGACAGTTAAAGCAGTGTAAAAAACAGTTAAGTCAAATCAGCTTTGGGCCCAGGATTACCTACTTTAAGTCACATAATAGAGCACTGGAGAAGGGGAGAAAGTCTATTTCATAAGGAGTAGAGGGGATATTCAAATTCCTATAAACAGGGGATTTCCTAAGGACATGAGCAAGCCCAAATACAGGTCAAGACACAGGCTCGTAAGAGACCCTGCATTTTTCATTAAGCTTGGGCTGAACTGTTTGATAAGAGAAGATCCCTCTGATGATTCTGAAGATTCTCTGATGGAAAGCACAAAGGCAAAACCAATTTGCAAAGTTTGTTTTTGGTGTTGGTTGGTTTGTTTTATTAGCTCCTGATACACAAGGAAATCTGTCATATGACTATGTTGCTACAAACTAAAGAGCAGAAAGCTCACGGATTAAATCCCAGTTTATCAGTTTAAAATTTTAAAAAGTACAGGGTACAGCATTTGTGTACAAAAGATTATAACACAGACAAAGAAACAGGAATTGATGGCCCATCCAAAGAAACAGGATAAAAATCCAGAAACCATCAATGAAGAAGACCAGACTTTGGACATATTAGAAAAAGACTTTTTTAAAAAAATTGATCTTCAATATGCTCAAAGAGATAAAGGAAAACACATAGAAATAATTAAAGGATTTCAAAAAAACAATGAGTGAACATTGTGAGAATCTCAATAAAGATGTAGAAAATTGCAAAAAGGAACCAAACTGAAATACTGGAGTTGAAGATCACAATAACTGAAATGAAGAATTTCCTGGAGGGTTTCAACAGAAGACTGGACCTGGCAAAGGAAATAATCAGTGAACTCAAGGACAAGACAATTGAAATGATTCAGACTGAAGAGCAGAAAGAAAAAAGAAATAAAAAGAGAGAACAAAGCATAAGAAACCTGTGGGACACCATCAAGCATACCACCATCACAATATGGGAGTAATAGAAGGAGAAGAAATTGAGAAAAGGGCAGAAGGAATATTCAAATATAATAACACAAAACTTCCCAGATTTACTGAAAGATGCAAATATGCATTCAGGAAGACAAGGCACACAAACAGGATAAAGCTGAAGAGAAAGTCAACCAGACCCATAGAAGCTGAATTGCCAAATGCCAAAGACAAGGAGAATGTTCCAAAAGCTGTAAGAGGAAAGCAAATTGTTATATACAAGGGAATCCCAATAAGATTGTGCTGGCTTTCCATCAGAAATTATGGAGGCAAGAAGGCAACTGAATAAAATATTTAAAGTGTCAAAAGAAAGCAATTGTCAACCAAGAATTTTATATCTAGTGAGGCCATCTTTCAAAAGGACTGCAGCTCTGTATCATTTTTATTTGCCTGATAAATTTTTATCCGTACTTTTACCTATTTGGAATCACTTTGTTTTAGGTGTGGCTCATATACAGCATAGAGTTTGGTTATTTTATGAGTCAATTTAAAAATGCTTTTCTTTTAAGGGGTTAGTTAATTTAAGTCCATCACATTTATTAACATGACTAAGTGTGGTCCCAATTTTGTCATATTATCTTACAGTGTAAATACTGTATCATATTTACTGTGTTTCTTTCTCTACTTGGTCCTTTTCTTTTTTAAATTTCTTTAGGTACTTAATAATGTTTGTCTTTTTAAAAAAAAAGTGAAGGAGAGATTAAGACATTTCCAGATAAGCAAAAGTTGTGGGAGTTCATCACCAGTAGATATGACCAACAAGCAATGCAAAAGGGAGCTCTTCAGACTGAAAGGATATTATACTAAACAGAGGATCAGAGCATCATAAAGAAATAAAGATTTCAGTAAAGCTAAAAATACGGATAATTATAAATGTCAGTATACTTGTACTGTATTCTGATATGTAAACTTTATACTTCTTGCAGTTTCTAAAATGCAAGTACATAAAAATAATGACCAATGTATGGTTTGAGTCATACACAGTTTATAGATATAATCTGTAAAATACAAAACAAAAACATGGGAGATGTAGGGATATAAAACAGAGTAGATATATGCTTATTGAAATTACATTTGCTATCAAATCAAACATGATTTTTATAGATTTAAGCTGTTAAATTTTAGTCCCATGGTAACCACAAAAACATGAAAAATATATTCAGAAAGAAATGAGAAGTTACTCAAGATGATACAATACAAGAAATCAAATAAATATGAAAATAGGCATTAATGGAAGAATTGAATGATAAAAAAGATATAGTAAAAATAGAAAAATGGCAGAAGATAGTTCTGTATTATCAGTAGTTACTGTAAACATAAATGAATTAAACTCTCCAGTCAAAATGCATAGATTGGAAAAATAAATCAAAAAGCATAACCAAATTACACACTGTTTAAAAGAAACTGACCTTAAATTTGACACAAGTAGGCTGAAAGTGAAAAGACATAAAAAAAAAGTGTCATACAAATAGTAAGCAAAAGAGAGCTGCAGTAGCTATACTAATTACAGATAATATTAACTTTAAGTAAAAGTAGTTATGAAGCACAAGAAGGTCACTATATACTGATAAATAATGAGTAAATTCAAAGAGAAGGCATAAAAATTATAAACATGAGTGCACCTAATGGCAGAGTCACAAAATACATGAATGAGTAAATTGACATATCTGAAGACAGAAATAGGTGTTCCCATATTAACAGTAGGAAAGTTCAATACACCATTTTCAATAGTAGATAGAATATCTAGGGAGAATACCAATAAGGGAATAGAAAAATGAATGATATTATAAACCAACTAGACCTAACAGACATATATAGGCACTTCATTAAACAGCAGCAGAATACACATTCTTCTATAGTGCATGTGGATAATTCTCCAGGATAGACAAGATTTAGTTCACAAAATAACTCTCAATAACTTCAAAATATTGCAATTATTCAATGTATTTTCTCCAACCACAACAGAATGAAGCTAGGAATCAAAAACAGATGGGAAACTGGAAAATTCATAAATATTTGGAAATTAAACAGCACACCCAAAGAAATAATGGGAGAAAACACAAGAAAAATCATGAAATGTTTTGAGGCAAATGAAGACAGGAGCAAAATCAAATTCCAAAAGTTATGGGATGCAGCAAAGACAGTGTTGGGAAGGAAATGTATAGCTCTAAATGCTTATATTAAAAAAGAAGAAAGGTCTTGACTCTAACCTCACTCTTTGAGTATTAGAATGAAGAATAAACTAAACCCAAAGTGAACAGAAGGAAAGAAATAACAGTTAGAACAGAGATAGAGAATTTTAAAAATGGAGAGAATCAACAAAAACAAATGTTGGTCCTTGGAAAAGATCAAGGAAACTGACAAATCTTTAGCTAGACCAACAAAGAAAAATGAGAGATGAAAATAACTAAAATTAGAAATTAAATGGGAGCCATTAAGACCAAACCCACATAAAAAGGATTATAAGAGGATACAATGAACAACCCTACCTCAACAAATGTGATAACCTAGATGAAATGGACACATTTCTAGAAACATACAAACTACACCAACTCAAGAAGAAATTGAAGGCCTAACAGACCAATAAAAAGTAAAGAGATTGAGTCAGTAATCAACAACCTCCTGACAAAGAAAATCTCAGACCAGATCACTTCACTTATAAATTTTACCAAACATTCCAAGAAGAATTAACATGAATTCTGCTCATACTCTTCCAAAAATGAAATGAGAATATGGCGTAACTTATTCTATTATGCCCAAATCACCCTAATACCTAAGTCAGAAAAAAATATTACAAGAAAATAAAATTCTACACCAATATCCCTTGTGAACATATATGCAAAAATCTACAACAAAATACTAGCAAACCAAACCAAACAGCACATTAAAACATTTATAAACCATGACCAAGTGGAATTTACCTCAGATATTCAAGAACTGTGCAACATAAGAAAAGCAATTAATGTAATACTCTGCATTAATAGAACAAAGAGGAAAGAAAACCTACACAATCATCTCAATTGACATGAAAGGCATTTGACAAAATCCAGGACCATTCTTCATAAAAACAATTTTTAAAATAGCAACAGCAGAAATCTTCCTCAACATGATAATGGGCATGTATGAAAAACCCACAGCTAACATCATACTCAATAATCAGATTGATAGCTTTCCATATAAGAGCAGGAACAAGAAAAAAATGCTCACTGTTTTTCAACATTGTATTGGAAGTTCTAGCCAGAGCAGTTAGGCAAGAAAAACTAATAAAAAGCATACAACTTTGAAAGGAAGAAATGAAATTTACTTTATTTGCAGTTGGCATGATCCTATATAAGGAAAATCCTAAAATATCCACTAGAAAGTTACCTGAGCAAGTAGACAAATTTAGCAAAGTGGTAAGGTGCAAGAGCAATATGCAAAAAACATTCATGTTTCTATACAGTTGTGTATTCATCAGGGTTCTCTAGGGAAACAGAACCAACAGGAGATATCTGTAAATATAACATTTTATAAAAGCATCTCATGCAACTGTGGGGATACATGAGTCCAAATTCTGTAGGGCAGGCTGCAAGCTGGCAACCCCAGTGATAATTTTTGATAAATTCCCCAGAAGAGGCTGGATGGCTAAAGTAGAGATGAAAATTCTCTCTTCTGACTGTTGAAGTCATCGTTTCTCCTGTTAAAGCCTTCAACTGATTGGATGAAATGTCTCTCACCGCTGAAGGCAATTCCCTCAGTTGATTGTAGATGTAATCCACCATAGATGCCATCAACTTACTGATGATTCAAGACCATGAAATGTCCTTGCAGTAGCAGTTAGGCCAGTGTTTGCTTGACTAGACAACTGAGTACCATTACCTGGCCAAGTTGACGCATGAATCTAACAATCACAACTGCTGATGAGCAATCTGAAGTGGAAATTAAGAAAGAAATTCCATTTACAATAGCAAATAAAATATTCAAGTATCTAGAGATAAATTTAACTAAATATGTAAAGGATGTGTACATAGGAAACTACAAAACATTGCTGAAAGAAATTTTTTAAAAAGTCCTAAATACATAGAAGAACTTCCATGTTCATGTATTCGAAGACTAAATATTGTTTAGCTGCCAGTTCTACCCAAAGTGATTTACATATCAAATGAAATCCTAATCAAAATTTCATCAGCTTTCTTTGCAGACAGAGAAAAGTCAATCAATAAATTTATGTGGAAAGATAAGAGAATAGCCAAAGCCATCTTTAAAAAGAAAAATGAAGTCAGAGAACTCACATTCTTGGCTATAAAATTATTGCAAAGCTACAGTAATCAAAGCAGCATGGCTGTGTTACAATGGCAGACATATAGACCAATGAAATCTAATTAAGAATTCAGAAATAAATCCTCACATCTATTGCCAATTCATTTTTTGACAAGGGTGCCAGGTCCACTCAACCAGGAAAGCATAACTTCTTCAATATACAGTGCTGGGAAAACAGATAGCCATCTGCAAAAGAATGAAGGTGGACATCTACCTCACATCTTATATAAAAATTAACTCAAAATGGATCATAGAACTAAATACAAGAACAAAAATTATAAAACTCTGCAAAATAACATGGGGAAGAAACTTCAGGAACTTGTGTTAGTAGTGGTTTCTGAGATTTTACACAAAGCCTGAACAACAAAATTAAAAAGAGGTAAATGAGAATTCATCACAATTAAAATTTTTGTGCATCAAAGGACTTTACCATGAAAGTAAAATGACAACTTACAAATTGGGAGAAAATATTTGGAAACCACATATCCAATAAGGGTTTAATAACCATAATATATAAACAAATATTATAACTCAAAAACAAAAACAAAAAAACAACCAAATGAAAAATGGACAAAATTCTCCAATAGACATTTTTCCAAAGAAGACATACAAATAGCCAAAAAGCAAATGAAAACCTGTTCAACATCATTAGCCGTTAGGGAAATGCAATCAAAACCAGAATGAGATCTCATTTCACTCCCACTAGAATGGCTACTATTGAAACAAATCAAAACAGCAAATAACAAGTATTTGAGAGGGTGGAGAAAAAGGAAGACACATTCATTTATGGTGGGGATGTAAAATTGTGCAACTGCTATGGAAAACAGTTTGGCAGGCCTCTGAAGGTTAATTATAGAATTATCATATGATCCAGGAATCCCACTTCTAGGTATATACCCCAAGAATTGAAAACAGGGATGTGTACATGTTGAATGAAATATGCCAGGAACAAAAGGACACATATTAAATGACCTTAATGATATGCAATAATTAGGTTATGAGAATTCATAGATGCAGAAACTAGATTTCAGGTTACCAGCAGCTGCATTGGATAAAGGAATGGGAAGTTAATGCTTAATTGGTCAGAATTTCTGGTGGCAGTGATGGAAAAATTTTGCTACTGGATGTTGATGATGTTAGCACAGATTCTGAATTTATTAACATCAATGGATTGTGTGTTTGAAAATGATTAAAATCAAAATTTTTAGGATATATATATATATATAACCAGAATAAAAATAAAAATTCCTATAAAACACATCAAACTGCAACAACACAGTGAACTCTAATGTTAACTATGGTTTGTAGTTAATAGTACAATTATAATAATATAATTTCATCAACTGTAATAAAGATACCATACCAATGCAAAGTGTTAAAAGTGGGGGAGGGTAATATGGAAATTCCATTTTCTGCATTTTTCTGTAAACTTCAACTTTGTCATTAAAAATATTTAAAAATTTCAAGAAATGCATTTACGTACAATTGGATTTTTCATCAAACTATTTTGTTTTTTTAAACTAAACAAATGTTAAATTAATCAGGGTTTAATATTTTATATGCATTTTTGAAAATATTAAAATAAGATGCATTATGATATAGTCAAGACATAATTTTTTTAAAGTTTATATTTTTAATTTATCCTAAGGTAAATACACAAGCAGGCATACAGACAAGCTCATATAAGTAGGAGGAGAAAAACCAAAATCTTGTTCCATATTCCACTGCTAAGAATTCAGCCCTCAAAATATAATTATGGTAATAATTCAACATTATTTCAAGTGAGTTGCAAATTAACACCAGTTTTTACCTAATATAATTAAAGAAAAATATTTAGATTGTTCTTCTATATACAAACAAGACTGAAATAAAGCTTGCTGAACTGTATGGTGCATGGAATAATGATCAATATTTAAAATCTGCCCTTGAAAAAACTGTAGTCTAGAAGGTAAGAAAGAATATGCATAGCAAACTGAAGGATGTGCAGTAAGGGATGCAGTTGATCTGCGACTAAAGGAAGTAAGGGGAAGAGATATAATTATTGCACAAAGAAGACCCTCGAACCACCCCTCCAAGAAATTATGAAAACAATAATAAAAACCCAGACATTACAAATGAAGAATGATTTTCAAAAATAAACACTTAAATTTTCTACTTGAGAGTTGAAACTACTATTTTGTTCTTAACAAAAGTAACTTTCCTAAGGGAGATTCGGTGAAAAACAAGTAGTTCTTCTTGCCATGCTAAAAGTGGGGGTGAATCTAATAGTACAAAACCTGATATGTATGCCACAGTATATACATTGAAATTAAGTTTCAACAAATAAGTTGGCATGAGTGTTTTGCTTTTGGAGTGGAAAGATTGTATTAAATTTCTATACTTTTAATTTGCTTGCTTCTTTAACTGTTCCAGAGAAATGAGACTTGACCTAAAAGACTTATAGTAAAAAAAAAAAATATATATATATATAAAAGAACAAAAATAATTGTTAAAGTGGTAAGTTTTGAACCTCATTTTTTATTGAGAGATATTAATATATAATATATAAAATAGTATTATTTGCTAAAATTAACTATTTAACAGGTAGCTGTTACATGGAACATTTTCAATTGTGCAGAAAAATTATCTTCTGACATATGATAGTACTTTGAATGTTGGTGCCACACAGAATTGTTATTGTGCTTGCTTTGACATGCCTGGTCATTTTTCATACAGGCCACGTTTAATTTCTTTCCTATAGATGTGCTCTGGTATAGATTGAGAAACTATATTCAAGTGGTTAATGTAACAATTTTTCTGCATATTTAAAAGACACACAAAAGAAAATCTAAAACTTGAAACTTTATAACAGTTAAATGCATTTTAATGGGTTATATTTGATAAATCTATTTGTACTATTAAAACAGAGTTGGTATTATAAGGAAATTCAAGAGAGACCATGTATATATTGTCACAAATTGTACCATTTCCTGCTGTTGACCATTCCATTCTAAGAAATTATCCTTCATCATGTGTGTAATTAAGTATAATAAAATATTTTAGAGCTTATTAAGTATTGTCTCTATTATATCAGCTTAATTATTGTTCTCTTTAATTTGCAAGTCCTTTTTCAGGTTATGGTTGCTTTCTAGAATTTATCTTATACAGTACAAACATTTGAATTTTAAAAGGAAAAGATGCTTAGAAAAGATAAAAATCTTGTCTTCGTTTAACTTTAACTTAGAATCTTTTTGCTCTGTACATGTGTAAGAGATATTTAATTGCCATGTTTCTTTTATTTCCCAAGAAGATATACTGGTGGTGCTATATTTTCCTGTCTATTCTAATAGATAGTATCATAAAAATCAGCAAGAACTTCTCTATATTTTACGGCTACTGAGCTGAGAATTTTGAAAGCCACAATCATTTTTGACAGATAGTTGATACAGAAAAATGGAGAAATGAAGGCCATTTTTTTCATTTATTGCCTGGGAGATATTTTCCCTTATAACATATACTAACTATTTAAGAATTACAGCTGAAATTTATAATTTAATTCCAAGAAGCCCTTTCACTCTCCTGAATAACTGGATAAAGTCTCTCTCTCTCTTTCTCTCTCTCTCTCTCATATATATATATGTGTGTGCATGTGTGTATATTCATACATTATGAGTTTCTTTCAGAAATCACAATGTCAAATATGATGCTCAGTATTAGAGTCTGTATCAATCCTTGCCGACTGCTGGTGTGCTTTCTGCTCCTTTTCAAGGGGCCTTTAAAAAAGAGTTTCTGTTAAAGCAAACGCTCCTTGTGAAACACACAATTAAAAAAAAATACCTGTATGCACATGTTCTGCTAATCCTTACCTTTCTTATACCTAAGTCTTAAAAAGTCTCAAAAATAAATTGTTCTTTCCTCAGCTCAAGATACATTGTGTCAAATAAAATGAAAATCAAAGCCAAGCAAATGATTGGGGACCATTTTCATTTCACATTGACCTTCATTTTCCATGTAAAATCTGGGAGCAAAATCTTTCTATTTTTATTAAATAATGATATTCCTTAATGGGTTTTCTCTCTCCCACCAGTATTGTATAATTGCAAGGCACTTCTCTGTAAAATTTTGGTAAAAGAGCTCAAGTTCCTCAAAATGTTTGAACTTCCCTAGAATTAATAATGATGATCTCTAATGTATACGAAATGAGTATAAATTTGCTAGATTTACTAAAGTAAAGCATTTAGCTATTCTTCGAAAAGTTACTTTTTTAAAAAGTGTAGAGGGAAGAAGGATTTAAGAGAAATAAATAATATTGAAGCCTGTTTACCATTCAATTATTTATCTAGTCTTCCACTGATTTTTATTTCCACTATTAGCCAAGACTGAATAGAATTTTGTTTCTTAGTAGAATTAAGTGAGCAATAAGAGTTGAAGTGAAAATCAAGTTATTATTTATATGGATAAAAAAGAGATCACATTTGAAAGATAAAAATTAATAACAATAGCTAATATTCTTGCATGCTTACTTGATGCCTGGAACTGCTATAAGTACTTTACATATATCAACCCATTCAAACTTCTTATTAATCTAAGGAGGAAGGGTACAATTTTATGTTTATTTTATGTCTAACCAGGTAACTGAAACAAAACTTTGGATTGAGTACTCATATTTACCTCCCTTGCCTTATTAAATCCCATTTAAACATAGACAAGCTTGTACTAAAGAAAGTAGAAGCATAACAAAACAAAGATTACAGCCTTTAGAACTTTCAACTAAATTTTGGAATACAAAAAGTGATTGATGAACTAGAGTAGAGGAAGACATAGGCAAAACAGGAACAAGACAAATTTATAATGAAATGTGGAGCTTTCTACCAGGTGAAACTTTGCAAAGATTCCAAACACAGGGACAGAATCTACAGAAAGCAGGAATGGAAAATAGAGAAATCCAAGATTTTGGTTCAGTGACCATCACTGGTTACTGTTTCCAGACTCCTTATCTAGAGAACACCTGTCAATGGAGACATGTAATATATTACCTCAAATTAAGAGTGATTCCATGAAGAGTATGAATAATTTGCCTCTAAATAGCTAAAGTCTGAGTGTCAGGGTTAGCATCCTAGATTAAAGCCCCTCATTTTTTCATGGATAAGTAGTTCAATTTGTTTGTCAACATTTTGACCACTGATCCTAAAATGAAAAGTTGCAGGAGACATGCTAGCATACTTAAAAAAGAAAAGAGTGAAGTGCATAGGAAATAAATAAATAAACATAAAAATCACAGAGTTGAAGGGCAAGAGGCTTCTAATCAAAAGTTCATAGCAATTGCTGATTTTTAATATTCAGAGTGATCTCTGTTTTTGAACCATTTAACAAATTCATGAATTTCATACCTTAAAAATTATACTGTACTATATAGTACTTTGTTAAGTTATGACCAGAACAATGGACCAGAACATTTTGTATGTCAAAAATTATAATATCAATAAAATGAGATTTCACTTTGGACTACAGTGGTACCAATTAAAGTTGTATTATATATATGTATATATATATGAGTTATATATGTTAAAATTTGGTTTTGAATTTGTGTGTTTTTAGTTAATAAATTTTGTTATAAATTATATATTTAGAATTTTGAATTTTTTATTAATTAAGGCAGAAGTTGATTAAATTACCCATTTTAGAGAAAATAGTGGGCAGTTTCTGGCACTTTTAAAGTTATTTTTCATTTGATATTTTTGAGTAATATTAAAATAATCGGCCTAGTCAATAAGATCAACAGTAGGCATGAAAGGGCATACAAAGATACAGGGAGAGTTCCATGTTAACAAAAAACTGTCAAATTTCTGCTCTCAGAAAATGACATCAACACATTTATATTTTCAACATTCAATACATTTCATGACCTCCTTCCTGCTCTCTTTCTCATGCACACACACACACACACATACACACACAAACACAGACGCAGATACTGAAACATTTGTTGTTGCCTGAAGTACCAAGAATCATTAAAAAGTTTCCAGGTCTTAGTGATGCATATTAATATCACAGATCTTTTGAAAGAATCAGTCATATATTTTAGTAGGAATTTATGCTACTTTTACTCATGATAAAAAATACACAGCCAGTTTAGTGCATATGAGATCTATAATAAAATCAAATTGAGAGAACAGCCATGTACTATATGCACACTAATACTGTTATATGTCTGCTATCTTATTGCAAGACTTAGTTCTGTGATTTTTTTATGTCTAAACACAAAGATGCAGCAAAGTTATATATTCAAGTGCAAAAAGAACTTTTTATTTGGCAAGCAATATCTTAAAATCATTTGAGGTATTTTAGGTATAAAGACAAATTGGTGAAATAGAGCTACTCTTATACCATTTTGGCAATGGCTGTATCAGTAATGCATTATTTGTTTTACAGGAAGTGCTGCAAAAATGCAGAAGTAAAAGACATAGTCATTTATTATTTTTCCTTTTAGCATGGCAGACTAAGTGTATATATATTTCAATCCTCTGGCATTTTTAGTTAATTTATTTACCTAGCATATTTCAGTTCAAAAGCAGCATCTTTTTTCTTTCCTACTTTGAAAAACCGGGAGATGAAGCAAAAATCATTATTATAAGACTACTCCATATTTATAGCATATGAGATGATCTTTACTTAAAACTTGAATTTCACACAGAAAATTAAGAGAAAAAGTTCACAAGGAGGTACATACATAATCCATCATACACTCATACAATGTGCAACAAGGGTACTCAATAGTTAATCCAGGGTCTAAGATTTCTGTAGTCATCACTTGAATGGAGCAAAAACAAAGGATATAAAATTGATTTAACATGCCAAGTCCTTTCATGCAGAAAAATTGCAAAATATTGAACACAATATATTTTAGGTATATAAACATGATATTGCTGAAGGTGGACTACCATTTATTCATTCAACAAATGTGTAGAGAACGTCTTCTGTATCCGAGGCAATACTCCACGCAAAATAGACAAAAATTCTCTATCACCATAAGCTTATATTCTGGTTGAAAGTGACACATAATTTAGTTTATCAGTTTATATTTATTTAGAATAAAGGAAAACAAGGAAGGGGAACAGGGTGCACAGATAGAATTTAAGGTGAGTATGGAGATTGTACTGTTGCAGACAATATTTCAGAAAGATTTTAAGAAGGGCAGAATGGTATAAAAGGGTATTGACATAAAGGAGTACTCTTGGTCCAGCTATCTGCAAATTGCCTCCCTTTTTCCTCCTCAGATATTTACACAAATGACCCTTTCTCAGTATTATTTTTAGATTCCTGTCCTCCCTTCAGTATTTGCTCAAATTTCACCCTCTCAATGTATTCTTTCTTGACTCCCTTATTTAAAATTGCAATTCTCCACCCCCACCTTTAATACTACCCTCTAGATTGCTTTTCATGAGTCACGTTTCTCTTTATCATCACCACCTCACCTAGATATTTTACACACTAATTACTGTCTATCTTCCTCAACTCTAAAGGAAGTTCCATGAAGACAGAACTTTCTTTCTATTTTGTCACAGCTATAGTTCTAGCAATTGAATAATGCTTTACTTAAAAAAACACTCACCAAATATATATTGAGTAAATAATTAAACAAGTAAGAAACCTAGTTGTTATCATCCTTGACACATTGTTCTCTTCTTATAGCCAATTAATTGTTGCATCTTGTTGATTTTTCCTCCTAAATCCCTCTTTAACCTTCATACTTCTCCCCATTTCTACTGGCATCAGGACACCATCATCTCTCCTACTATTCTCAGCCTCCACCTTTGCTTCCTCAAATCCATTCCCTTTACTTTAGTCAGAAGGATCATATTAATATGCATATTTGATTATATTATTTCTATTTTTAAAGCTCCTCAGTGGAGTCTTATGGTTCTTAAAGTCCCAAATCCAGCCAGGTTAACACATCCAGTTCTCATTCTTTTATGATATTATGGCCATACTGCCCTCTTTCAGTTGACTAAATACACAGTGTTTTCTCCCTGCCTCTGGGCCTTTATACTTACCAAAACCACTTCTAGAATATGCTGTGAGCCCCTGATGCATCAGGGAAGATTTCACTAGTCCCTAGAACTTTGGTTTGTAATATTACACAGATCACCAAATTTTTCTTTCATAGCACTTACCTAGGCCTGTTAATATATATTTGAGGGTTTTTTTTTAAATGAATTTCTTTCTTACTCACTAGATTATATGCTCCGTGAGAATGAGCATCATTTTCGCAACATTCACCATTGTATCCCTTACATCTCGTATGTGACAGACAGTGATTTTTTTAATTCACTAATAAAGACTAATCACCTTAGATTCCTCCCAGACATAGTGACTGATAAGAAAGGGAAAATGTGATAAATTGAGAATGGCATAATTGGGAATGGATATCCAGTTGTGTCATAAGCTTTGATGCTGGTTCACAGTGTTGATTTAGATAGCTTAGTTTAATAAAACTGAAATACAATGACCATTTGGAATAAACTAGTAATTACAGTTTGTGAAAATTTATTTAAATCTACATGTAAAGAATATCTAAATCCAATTGGAGACCTTTATGGAGATTTTGTATTTTTTTTCCTGCTTTCATAATGTTTGGCATTTTTGAATCTGACTTTTGATACAGTCCATTAGCCTACTGCTATGTGCTAGCATGATGAGATTGCACTGAGAAGCATAACATAACGTTTTTAGCATGAGCAATTGAAATTACAAGGTTGTGTAGATAGTGTGTTATGGAGATTGTTTCCAGCTTGGCGTTGAGCTGAGTATGTGAGCAGGTAGCTTGTTACAGAATGAGATGAAATTGATGCTTCATCACTGAAGAAAGTTGTAATGATGTATGAAATGAAAAATCCCTGCCCACCCAGTGCAAAGAGAATACAAAACCTTCTTTGCAATCAGTGCTGTACTATTTTCTCTAAAATATCATTCAACTACAGAGAATAGAGCATCCATGTCAGAGTCAACTTGTAGTTCATCAGATAAAGTGAGAGATAAGATACTCTGGGAGATTTTGGAAAATGAAGAACTAGGGCATGGTTGTTTTTCTCTAGATTCCATTAAATGTCCTCCTATTGAAAGCCAGTTTTTTTTTCAACCAGAAATATACCCAACTTATACAAATAAGCTCCAATATCCTTAACACATCATGTGCACACACACACACACACACACATCAGAGAAAACAACATATCAAGGAAAAATATTTTCCAAAATATATGTTAAAACCTCAATTCCATTTCTTATTGTATTCCCTAAAATGTTTTTAGGCAACTTTTTAATAGTTTCCTTTCTAATAGTTTAGGAAATATGAGGACAAGAGAGCTCATGCATTCGTTAAATCATTCATTAAACAATTATTTATTGAAAACTTACTATGTCCTATACTCAGTAGTTAGCACTGTGATAAAAAAAAAGTCAGCAAAACAGCAAACACTCTAGCTTTACTAGAATTTACATTCCAATTCAGACAATATGTAAAATAAATAAGGAAATATTTTTGGCAAGTGCTATGGAGAAAAATAAAATAGAGAAAAGGAACTGAAAGAGTGAAGTGAAGGTTTTCATTATAAACAAATTGGACAAGGAAGATCTCACTGAGAAGCCCTTTGAGAAAAGTCTGAGGGAGTAAGCCATTCTACCATTTGGGGAATGGACATTTCAGACACAGGTGGATTACAAGGGAAATCGTGAAAAAGAATGCTTGAAATATTTAAGGAATGCCAATGAGATCTGAGTGGGAAGGCAAATTGTGTGAGAAAGATTAGAAGAGGCCAGAAAGTTAACAGGAGGAGAAAGCTCATGTAGATAGTTGTAGACTATTGTAAACTCTTAGCTTTATTCCGAGCAACTAAGGAGCCTCTAGTGGAGGTTTAGAATCAGAGTGTAATATAGTCAGGGATATGCTGCTTTATGGAAGGATGAAGACCATTCAGGCAATCAGGAATCAATTGCATTAATCTGGGAGAGATGCAACAACAGCTTGTACCAGGGTGGTAGTGGTTGAAATCAAGAGATTGGAAATTTTAAAATGGTATAAAAACAGGAACAAATAAACCTAAAGCTACCTCAAATGAGTAACATAACTACACACAATGAGAAGGAAAAAAAAGGACAAATCTGGGTAACTTTTAAATACCGGATTTTTACAACATACCCTTTGTGCTGTTTTGAAGCTATTGAGGACCCCAGCAGAGCCATGATCTTTTAATCCAATCTTGTGGGGTGGGACCTTTTGATTGAATATTTCCATGGAGCTGTGACCTCCTCACCCCCATTCAGGTTCAGGGTGGGTCTTAATTAGATCACTGGAGACCTTCAGACAGCTAAGAGCCCACATACACTCAGATGCTTGGATACACTAGGAGATACAGACAGAAAGACATTTAGAGATGCTCAGCTAAGAGAGGAAGCCCAGAATTTGCCTCAGAGAAGCTGAGAGAGGACTCCCAGACACTTAGAGAGAAACACCCTTGGAGAACAAGCAAGGATGCACAGAGAGAGAGAAACTGAAAAGAAACAGAAGCCCAGAGACATTTTAGAGAAAGCCAATTTTGAAATCAGAACCTGGGAACAAAGGACCAGCAGACACCAGGCATGTGCCTTCCCAGCTGACAGAGGTGTTCTGGATGCCATCGACCTTTCTTCAGTGAAGATATCTTCTTGTTGATGACTTAGTTGGGACACTTTTATGGCCTTAGAACTATAAATTTGTAACCTAATAAATCTCCTTTATAAAATCCAATCCATTTCTGGTATTTTGCATAATGACAGCTTTAGCAAACTGGGACATCTTCAAACTAATAACAAAAAGAACTTTAAACAAATATCAAATTCTAGTTAATAGGTTTAGCAGGTTTGTTTTTTGTATTGGTTCAATTATGGATTCTGAGTCCACTTTCTGTGAATGCTAGGAATGAGTTAGTAATTATATTGAGGATAATATGAGCCACGTTTCTCTTTTTCTTTTGGAAAAGGATATTATACATGGGGGATGGGAGCTACAATAAACCTTGTGATATTGAATCAAAATTGGATGTATCAGCATAAAGTCAAATTCTATCTATCTGTATCTATCTACCTAAACACACAGATGTACACATGCACGTACTTTTCAGAGTTTTTTTTTTTAACCTCTGAGAGAGCATAGAAACAATAACTTATTGGTAGCAATGAGCACCCTTTTGCCCCGACATTGGTAATAAAATATCACTCTCCACTGAAAAGAATGACAGATCTTTGGAGATGTGGATGATTCCAAGGCTGAACAACAAAAAGAAAGTGTTCAAGGACTGGTGCAAATGTGTGAACAGGACACAGGTACCGGATTGAAGGGACTTTCCAAGCCAATTTGAACATCAGAATAAATAGTGATAGTATTGCATCATAGCCTGTAGAATAAAAGAGGACTTCATGAGTCCAAAATAATATAAATGTAAAATAAATTAATAAGAGAAAAGAAAAAAAAACATTTCTTTATAATTGACTGCCAACTAATAAGCATAGAAGACATGATGCAGTTAACTAATCACTATTGGACAACCATAAGAGTTATAATTGATTCAATCAGGAATCATTAACAGATGCTAAAATTCAGTTCAATAAGGAATAGGAAGTTTACATATCTCCCTAACAATTACTCACTTATTGCAAATGGGAAAATAGTAACTTTACAGTTGGAAAATATGGGCAGCTACCATCTTAAACTAGTGATCAAAATTAAAATCTCTAATAATGAATCAGATTACATTATGAGTCTCCTAATATTATGCATGGTAAGTTAACATCACTTCAGTGGAATATGTGTGATAATGCATAATCTGAACCTAAATGAGGAAATATTGAGGGAAGTTTTATAAAATAACTGCTCTGTACTCTTGATGGTGAGGACCATGAAAGACAAAAAAAGGCTAAGGAAACATTCATGAAATTTTATGTTATATTAAGTGATTTTGACAATTATACTCTGCTTATGTCAAAGAATGTCATTTTTCTTAGGAAAAATATACTGAACTTTTTAGGATAAAAGGCATAACCTACTCACAAATAGTTAATGATTAATGAAAATATACAGGGAGTGGGAAAGAGAAAGAGAGAGAGAGAAGATAAAACAAATAGGGTGAAAAGGGTTTATATAAGGGTTTATAGAAGGTCTGTGTAATGTTCTCATGAATTTTTTGAAGTTTGATATCAAATACAAATAAAAAGTTATGAAAAACTTATTGGAATTTTTTTTTATTCTTTTAGGGAGAAATAACATTTTTGCAATGTTGAATTTTCCAGTGCGGGAACAGGCTACCTACTGCTAATATTCCTTTTTTTCTTTTTTATCTCTCTTTGGTCACTGAATCGTTTTATAATTTTCCAGAAAGAGATCTTGTTCATACATTATAAGTAATTTTCTAGCCATTTTTAATCATTGATACTTTTGTAAAGGAATTTTTCTTCATCAAAATCTGTTTTAATATTTATAAATGTTGCTTTTATACAGCTATTCAAGCAGAATATTTTATTAGTTCTATTACTTCACTATTTAATAAGTATTATTTAAGGGGTATATATTCATAATATCTGAATATAATAAAAAATTCTCTCTGTATTTCTTCTTTTCCTAACATATTAGCAAAAACACCCATATAATCTATCACTAGGGGAAGAGGGAATAGGAGAAGCCAATTTTCCTGGTAATCCTAATTGTTTAATACTTATTGTGATAACTTCTGTACAAATATTTAGATCTTTAAGAAATGGGAGATGTAGGTAGTCAAGAATTTGAAAGTGGTTAATTTTTGCAGAATTACATCTTGGTTTCTTCTTAGAAGAAAAGTAATAAAACTATTTATGCTGTATATTCTAGTTTTGATATTTAGTATATTTTCTTGCAGAATAAAAATAAATTTAAAGAAAGTATTTTTTTAATTTTTTAGCACTATTTGGCTGTGCAAACTTTTATTAATAAGCATTATAACTCCTTGTTATCTTATACAAGATAAAGCAATTGAGCAAATAAGTCCTCTGCTTCTTTAACTGGATCATAAGACTAAATTAGTTATGATTATGTAGAGGATGCCTCTGTTGAAACAGTACGGAAAAGATGGCCAAGAGGGACACAGCTTTTGTTCTGCTATATAGGAATAGGCAAAGGGAGCATACTACATGGGCTGAGACTTCGGTCGGTAATGCAGCTGCTGGGGTTGGCATATCGCCCTTCTATATGATAACCCAGGTCCAAACTACCCTGTGGCAAACATGACTGGGTTTTCTGAGAAAGATTTTTTCCCTGACAAAAATATAAAATGATAGCTCTTTTAACCCCCTGACACCTTTCTTTACTGCTTAGGATTTCCTTTGTCTTGCAAGAATATCCTGTTCAAAGCAGCTGCAGCCATCCTGAGTCCTGGAAGGGAAAGAAAAGAGCATCATGGAAATGCTAACTATACACCTGAACACAGTTTTGAAATACTGTATAAACAACTCCAGATTCTGAAGTGATATAACTAAGCCATCAATAGCCAGGTATTCTGCCACTGGAAGCTGAAAGCAATCTAATATATTATCCTTTTAATAGAAATAACAATGAAGGACACTAACATGGCAACCATCTTCAGCCACGTCCATTCTGAGTGGGAGAATATTAAGGCCACTTTGCAGGCACTGGGGAAAGAAAATATGGGGAACTGGGATGTCAGGAAACTGATGCATCTTTGCTTACTAAAAAAAGTTTTATTTATTCCTTTTTGTATACACTCAATGAATATATCATTTGATTTTAAGTGCCTGTAGAGATGGGTACAATTCAATGGGTACAAGTAGACAGGTTATATAGTAGTCTATCTTTAATTGCTCTAGCAATGATACAAGACATTTGCCACAGGAATTACCCATGCACAGTTTTTGGAAAACCTGATATTGTCTTAAGAAAAGGAAGGTCAAATCTAAGCAAATTATAGAAAAATAACTGCTTAGATACTACTGTAGCAATGAAAACAGATGAAGAAAAGAGAGAGATTAGGTTATGTGTTTGTTTAGTTTCCTGGTTGCTAAAATAATTACCATACAATGGGTTGGTTTAAACAATTGGGATTTATGGGCTCAACATTTTGAGGCTAGGAGAAGTCCACAATTAAGGCATCAGTAAGGCAATGAATGATTTCTCCCTGAAGACTGCGGTGTTCTGGGGCTGAGCTCCTTGGACATTGGTTTTGCTGTCACATGGCAGCCTCTCCTGATTTTCTCCTGGCATGATTTTCACTCTACCTATCAAGGAATCCAGATTAAACCCCAACCTGATTCAGTGGAGCTACACCTTAACTGAAATACATCTTGAAGATCTTATTTACAATGGGTACTCACCCACTAGAATGCAGACCAAGACCAAGAACATGTACAACCCAGGGTAAAAGAGTCAATCCACCACAGTATTGAAGTAGTTATTATCTCATTTAATATTTAAGCTGCTTCTAATCTAGATATTGCTATTATTTTAAAGATGGGAAAATCAAGGATGAGAGAGGTCATGTAAATTGTCAAAGGTCATACATATAACAAGTACTGGAACCAGGGCTGGGAACCTGTTATCCACAATATGAAACTCTGCTCTTATCTGCCATTCTACAAGCAATTTAGATTATGTTATTTTATTTTTTCCAATAACTGTGTAGTCCACACAAAATGCCTTCTATGTATTGCAGAATTTTCAAATTGAAGAATGTCTTTTTTTTTTTTACAATATCTTTGTGCTGATCTATTAAATAAACCTACTTAAAGTTTTCAGAACTCTGTTAATTCTCAATGACTTTTAGACTTGATGTTTGCTATTCAATAATAAAATCAGCTTATTCTGGCTATAATTTGTTATTCTTTGGATGAAGCAGACAGATGAGACTTATATTTCTAATCAATTTTGTCTCCATGCCTAAAAGAATTACATAAATGAGTAGAGAAAAATAACAGGAGTCAGGTCAAAAGATGGGAGGTTTTCTTTAGACAAAGGAAGGAAGGAAAGAAGGAATGAAGGAGGGAAGGAAGGAAGGAAGAAAGGAAGGAGGGAGGGAGGGAGGAAGGAAAGAAAAGCAAACTCAAAAAGAGGGAAAGGTGAATTTAAGAAAAAATAAATCAATAGATGATATGTTCATCAATAGAAAAATTGTTCCAAGAGTTATTGATGAGATTGCATTCATTTAAGAAAAGAAATGGATGAGCTTCAAAAGCTAGCATAGGTTGATTAAGAATAAATATGCTAGTGCTATGCTGTTAGATTAGAAGAATGAATGTATACGGTATTTCATTTGGAAATATCATGGTATATAAGGTAAAGGAAACTGGGGTGTATTGTATACACATATAATTTAATCTTCAAAGATTCTGATTAAAGGATCAAAGAATTATCTCTAGAGTCTCACTTCATCTGGTTTTGGATATGGTAGTTTCAAAATTTAAATCAATCATCATGTAATTCTATGAGAAACAGATAGCTAATTTGCTTTTAATAAACTAAGTCAAATAGATAGTTAAAAGTGTTTAACAAAAGTTTGCGTTGAATTGAAGAATCAATATTTGGGGAAAATATAGCTAGTGTGGAATTGTGGTGCTTAACAACAACAAAAACAACAGCAATAATAGTAATTTGTGTAATTTAGATGCAACTTAAGTGACATAAAAAAGATAGGATTGGTGACATTGATTTAAAACAGTGTATGTGTGTGCTGGTTTGAATCTATTATGTACCCCACAAAAGCCATGTTCTTTTAATCAATACAATCTTGTAAGTGCAGATCTATGGTGGGTGGGGTCTTTTGATTAGGTTGTTTCCATGGATATGTGACCCACTCAGTTGTAGGTGGGGCCTTATGACTAGATTATTTCCAAGGAGATGTGGCCTGCCCATTCAAAGTGGGTCTTAATTAGTTTACTGGCATCCTTGTGAGAGGATAAAAGGCAGAGACATTTTGAAAAGAGCTCAGAGATGCTTAGTGAAAAAATGCTCAAAGACATTTTGGAGACAGCCATTGAAACCAGAACCATGAGAGAAGCTAAAAGATGAAATCCAGTTTGTCCCGGAGAAGCTAAGAGAGGAACCCTCAGATGTTTAGAGAGAAATGCCCAGGGAAAAACTTTCAAGGATACACAGGACCTGAGAGAGAGACGTTAAGAGAGAAGCCCAGAGACATTGTGGGAAAGCAATAGAATCCATAAACTAATCTCAGGAGAGGCCCAGCAGACTCTGGTTGTGTGCCTTCCTATTTGACAGAGGGAACACAGATGCCATTGGCCTTTCTTCAGAGAAGGTATTGTCCTATTGATACCTTAACTGGGACATTTTCATGGCCTTAGAAATGTAAATTTTTCAACTAATAAACCCCCTTGTAAAAACAGTCCATTTCTGGTATATTGCAATTTGGCAGCTTTAGCAAGTCGAACAAATGTGAAAGAGGCAATGTGATTTCAAATTAATATAATATCAAAGTGTGTCAATATCATAAATTTTTCTCCTCTATCGAACTGACACTGAACTTACAAGCCAATTGTACCTTGCTAATTGTCTAATAATAAACCTCTTTCCTTCCCTGTATAGATGCAGGTTAATGTGGGTCAGATAAGACAATTTCATGAGATTTGAAAGGTGGAAGACAAGAAGAAGCCATATTCTTTATTTGCTTAGAAGGTCAATGCAAGCCACCAGGAACTGAGGCAATTCATGTGTCCCTGCCAGATCTCCTCTGTAAGCTTTCCCACCTCCTGGGCTAGGGACATGTTTAGCTCCAGGATGAAGGGCAGCATCTTTTCCTGCAAGTCACTGGCATCCCAGAAGTTACAGTCACTTGTATCCCAGACATTAGATGCCTCACCCATGTTGGAGGTGGTGAGGCACCAAAATAGATTCCCAACCATCCTTCCATGCTCCAGCTCAATCTCTCAAGTTCCAAGTAATGTCTGTCTTCTACCAATTAACAAGTATCTTTCTTTCCTGACTTCTTGCCCTGCTAGCTACAAGCCCCAGCGTCACAGACAGAAAAAGCAGATGTACATAGACAGTTTAACCAACTTCCAAACTGTGTAAGGGTAAAGCCCTACACTAAATATATTTGAATACATTTTATACAACTGTCCTAGTACATCTGTTTCTCCTATGTGTTATGTTTTACTACCTTTTTGTGGAATTTAATCCAGGAAAAATCAGAATTGCTAGCCAAAACAAAACAAACAAAATTCTTTGGCTCTTACCATTCTGATATTGAGAATATTTGTTTGTAGGTATGTCTGGTTTATTTGGTTTAAATTCTTTATTTCTTTTCCTAGGACTAATATTGCCTTTTTGTTTTAATAGCAGCCTGTTTCTAACTCACGGTCTTAGCGTTCTCTGTTATCCTTCTAAGGCTACTGATTAGGCTTGTTTTTCATTCTCTTTCTTCTAATTCTATTGTCTTTTTTCTCCACTATGTAGGATTTTCTTATGGTAAATCCATTGCTGTTTATGCATTGTGATTGTTATCCCTGAATATTTGGTGATTGTTGGGTTTGTGTTTGAGAAATTTTATGTACATTTCCTAGTTGCGTAGTAGTGGGAGCTTCCTAGGCCTGGAATGGAAATGGGCAGGAAGGACATACTCTGGGAAGGGTATGTGGCTATCCCATTTCCCTTTGTCAGCACCCTCTCTAGGCACTGGGGAACAAGTTGCAACATCAGTGTGTCTTGGGAACACAAGTTCAGGGCACCAGAAAAACTTTCAGCTAATGGTCTCTTTATTGTACAGAATAGAGTCCAGAAGAGCAAACTCCTTTTTACTTACACAGCACAAAGAGCCCAAAAGAGCAGAGGAAGGAGTCCCATCATGCTGGTCTCCTGGGTTACCCCAAACTGCTCAGGATCAAGGTCCATAGATGGCAGCTCCACAGGCTGCACATCACACTGGAGAACAGAGACCAATCTATTCTGGGTGTAGCTTTTCTCCACCTTGGCAAAGAAGAGGACCCTGCCACTGAGAATTCTTGTTCTTATAAACATTTGGGGTTGCCTATTCCTGGTTTCAGTTTTAAGGTCTGGAAGGGCCTTTTCATTAGACTTAGCATCTCCCACAGGTGGCGGAATGGCACACAGTAGACAAAGAGGTGGGGGTAGTGGAAGCTGGAGATTGTCTGCTTAGTGCATGTTTGTGACTTTCACAGAGATGGAGGTGAGGTAGGTGAGATCTGGGAGATAGCCATTTAACAAATGTCTGTGACTTCCCTAACAGGAACTGTTTTGCCATTCATCTCAGCCAAGCTCCAGCCCACTTAATGTCCTTTAAGGGAAGTCAATGGTGTGGGGCATCTTCCCTCCAGTTGGCCCAAATTCAAAACCCAATTTACTATGTTTATAGTCATATACAGTCCTTTGCCCTGATCCTTGAAGAACAGATCCTCTCCACACAGGTCCCAGGCTGTGGGATCTGCTTCAAACCTCTATCACCTACTTTCTCTATCAGGGATTCTCATAATTATCTGGGCCACTGGTAATATTCTTTTCGCTTTTGAGAATTTTCCTTATTTAGTCCTTTTAAAAACATTTCTAACAGAAGTGATGTCTCCAGAAACAGAAGTGATATCTCCAGAACTTGCATATGATGGAATTTAGAGAATGACAGTCTGTCTGTTTGCCAGTTAATGTCCATCAGTTTCAGAGCAGCAGAATGATCAAGAGGACCCAATAATCTAAATCAGACTTTTTTCTTTAAGGGGACCCGTGTCCCTCAAATGTTTTGAGTGCCTACTCTACTGGGTGCCAGGTAATCAAGCAGCTACGTCTGTAGAGGGGCAGAGTAGAGATGGCAATCAAACAAATCATTGCACCACAACTGAGAGATTCCAAGGAAGAGCCATCTGCATAGTTCTATAAAATTAGAAAAACAAGAAACTGATCTCTCTGAAGGTCTTTCAGGTGATTGTTCTCTGAAATTTTTGGCACCCAGGATGTCCTTCTCTTCCTCTTCTAAGAAATTGTGTTCATTTTCTAAGACTCTTCTTCCCTCACTCCAGCTCTTAACAAATGCTTAATTAATTTAAAAAAAAGTCTTTTCTCATTTGCATTAAGGTAAGTGATAAATACCTGCACAGTCTACCTCTTCAATATGATCTTTGCAATTTGTAAAATGATTGGGTCTCTCACTTATTTGTGCCTTTTTAGTGCTTCTCTCAGTGCCTGATGTGTAGCAGATGCACGGTGAATGTTTGTAGAATTGAATTAGTGATGTCCAGACAGACCTTGGATGAACATACAATAGAGACATTAGTGAAGGGGTTTCTAATTTGGGATCAGAGTTAAGAAAATGATTCTTCAGTTTTTTCAATGTTTCCAGTCTATGATTTGAATCACTGCCTCTTTATCTGTATTACTTGTAACTGTCAAGGTAATATCCCCTTCCTGCTTTGTCTCTTTAAACCTCCTTGATGATTAAAGAAAAAGGGAGGAGAACAACATAAATAAAGAAATGCATCCACAGAAATTCTCATTATTAATGTTCTGTGACTAAATTGGAAATCTGCTACTGTACTCCAAGGGGGTGATTGATTTAGCAGACTAGGAGTTTTGATTAAAAAAGAATGAAATGTCTGACACATAGTATATTTATCAGTTATTATGATATTGAAACACTCTAATCATTATGGTGCCTAAATTAAGACGTCCCAGCCTAAATGTCACTTCATTTTGCTTCTTTTGATTGGGGGTGTATTATGGGCTTATTATCTTTTAATATGTATGCATGTGTGTGTGTGTGAGTGGCATGCATTCTCAGTAATCTTTGGAGAAAAATAATATATCAAGAGAGCTATGTTCTCTAATTCTGCATGTTTCTGGAGAGATTGGGGGTATAACAAGAATTTTATAATTTCTAAAACAGTTGATCATTCCCAGAATTCAAGTGTGATTATGCTGTATATTGTATATTGCACCAGTATTGTATTGGTATTAAGCAGTCAAAAATTCCTATTATTAAAACTTATAATTGAAGGTTTTCTGTTAATACTGAGATTGATTCTACTGGATCCAAAAGTTATTTTGCTTTTGCCATATCATTGACTTAATTACTAGCTCAACTTTAGAAAGAAACAATATTAAAAAAAGAGAGGCTATAAGGTTTTCAGTGAATATAGCTATAATAAATCAATATAAGCATGTAGAACATGCTAATGATTTCAAGTGCTAGTGACTTCATAAAATAAATAGCATAATCTAATCTTGAATGTTGATTTTTCTATTTATGGAGATGTTTACTGTATTTTAGCTTCACTCTTCCAGGGTAATTTCCTCACCCATGCCCACTTGGAGACTTGAGCCAAAAAAAATTATTTCCTTTCCTCTCCTCTTTCCCTATGTCTCTTTCTCTCTCTCTCCTCTCAGTATGAAAAAACAACCAGCCATTTTTATTGATTCCTAAGCAACTTTTAAAACATGGCTAAGACAGAGTGCTTGATCTTTCTCAATCTTCTTCTTATAACATTCTTTAAAGTTTCAAAGGCTCAGACCTGGGACAAGATATGTTACATTTGGAGGAGTAATAATCCAGTTCTTCACTTTCCTTCTCATTCCGATCCAGATTCAAAAATGATCCAATGGTGATAAAAAGTGCTGGAGCAAACATGGAGAGAGGGATGTACATGTTTACTGTTGGTTAGGAGGCAGAATGGTATAGTCTTTCTGGAGGACAGTAGGGTGGTTCCACACGAAGCTAAGTAGCTAGGTGCCATAAGGTTCTGCAACCTCACTAGGGGGCATTTACTTGGAGGATCTGAAAGCAGGGACATGAATGGACAATTGCACGCTGGTGCTTATGGAGAGAGTATGCATGATTTGCAATGGGTAAAGTTGGCCTAAGGGTACATCTACTGAGGAACAGAATGGTGAACTGTTGTGTGTGCATACAATGAAATATTGAGCTACTGTGAGAAGGAATGAAGCTGTGAGACACGCAAGGAGGTGAATGGATCCTGTAGACAGCATTTTGAGTGAACTGTGCCAGAAACAAAGGCAAACACTATAATGCCTCACCAATATGGACTAACTACAATGTGTAAACTTAGAACTGAGCCTTAGAGTACAGCTTATCAGGGGAACCCTTATTGTAATGGTCCCCAGATTGTAAGCTCTTACAGCAGTCATATCTATTCCTGAATTGTAACGGCTATCTCTAGATTCAGAGATGTTGATCCTTTTGTGTATAATCTTATCAATCCCTGGAACTTTGGGTATCTATGTGACACCTGAAGCTCAGAGCTAGAACTCGGCAGATATAAACGTCAACATTAGCACACATAGCAACTGTTTAAAAAGCTGAAGAAGAGTCCAGACTTCACCTAGAGATATGAATGAAGCAGATGTGGTTAGGACTGTGGCAAATTGGGCCAAAGGGTAAAGGACAATACTGACTGCATTTTAAAACTTCAAATTCCATGTGAGACCAAGAGACCATTTGTTTAGCTTGTGCAAAATCTGTGTTTCCTAAACAATTTAACTCACACAGTTTGTTCAAATACCATAATTACACGGAACTTTTAATAGGAAGAGAGACCTGGTAGGTTTGCATAGGCTGGTGTGAAATAGTGACACATCCCAAAGTAATTTGGACAGAGAAAAAAAATGTTTGCAGGGCCTCCCTGCGGAGCTGGGGGAAAATGCAGAGGTGTTGGGCTTCCTCACCTGGATTGGTGCTGATGTTCTGACAAACATTGAGGACTGGCAGTTTCATGTACCGAGCCCTCTATCACGGGACTTGCCCTTTTGAAGCCTGTTACTTCAAAGGAGAGGCTAAACCTGCTTATCATTGTGCCTAAGAGTCTCCCCCTGAGTATCTCTCTGTTGCTCAGATGTGGCCCTCTCTCTCTAGCTAAGCCACTCTATGGGACAACTCACTGCCCTGCCCCCAACATGGGATCTGACTCTCAGGGGTACAAATCTCCCTGGCAATGCAGGATATGACTCCTGGGGATGAATCTGGACCTGACATTGTGGGACTGAGAACATCTTCTTGACCAAAAGGGGGATGTGAAGTGAAACAAGATAAAGTTTCAGTGGCTGAGAGATTCCAAATGGAGTCAAGAGGTCACTGTGGTGGGCATTTTTATGCACTATATACGTAATCCTTTTTAGGTTTTAATGCTTTGGAATAACTAGGAGTAAATACTTGAAGCTATCAAACTGCAACCCCATAGCCTTGACTCTTGAAGACAATTGTACAGCAATGTAGCTTCCAAGGGGTGACAGTGTGATTGTGAAAAGCCTGTGGATCATACTTACTTTATCCAGTGTATGGATGGATGAGTAGAAAAATGGGGACAAAAATGAAATGAAAAATAGGTGGGAGGAGGGTGATTTGGGTGTTCTTTACTTTTATTTTTTATTCTTATTTTCACTTTTTCTGGTACAAGGAAAATGTTAAAGAAATAGATTGGGGTGATGAATGAGCAACTATATGATGGTACTGTGAACGATTGGTTGTACACTTTGGATGATTGTATCATATGTGAATATATCTCAATAAAATTGAATTTAAAAAATGATCCCATGGTGCAGGGCAAGACCACTTAACTTGAGACTCTATTCAACTCCTTACTGACACTCCAATTTCAAGGCTCAAGACAATCAAAATCCCCTGAATGAAAGATTGAGTTAGAATACCCAAACAGTTCTTAATGTTTTGAAAAGGAAAGTGTCCCAACCCCTAAAATTGCTAAAGGGAGACTAGGCAGAATCAACATGAGGTCTCCCACCAATCCTAGGCAGGGAGGAAGTCTCTCCTTCTATTCACTTCTTATCTCCAAACAATGAAAGTCATTGGAGTGTGTGGACATTAATAACAATTACAATGCTATGATAACAATGACCATTCTTTAATATCTCGCAATACTGGGTCAGTCACTATAAGTACTTTATATATAAATTATTATTCAAACTTTCACAATCACCCTGTGAGGTAGGTAATATTATTTTTCTTATTTTAGAGCTTTTGTTTCACTTGAGAAGTGAAGTAAGTTATCCAAAATAAGAGTTAGTAAGTGGAAGAGATCGGGCTTCTGTGTCCAAAGTCCAAGTTTGACAGCTACTAAAAAATGACATGCACTGAGTGCTGGCACCTGCTAATTGACTATACATATACTTATCCCAAATATTTGTTCAAATTGAACTGTTAATCTGGTATTGATACATGACACAGAAATCATAGACCAAATATCAGCAATCAGGGAGCTTTCCTTGCAACAGATGTCTCACATCCAGCTTGCATGTTGGTGCCATCAATCACGTTTTTAAAAAAGGACTCCAGAGAAGAAATGCAGCATGAGGGTGGTGAGAGAACAGGCTCCAGACTTCTCAGAATCTGAGACTGAATCACATCCATGCCACAGACTATGTGAGACTTTCTTGGAGTTCCTATTTCCTCATGTATTAAATAAGAACAGGAGATAATTGCCCTCCAGGTTGATATGAGAACATATAAGATAATGAATGTAAAATGTCTAGTTCTATGACTGACATAGATTAAGTAATCAAAAATGCCCATACATTACTGAAGATCCCCAACTTCTGAGTGATTGAAGAGGATATCAGCCACTTAACTTGTTCTGTCCCTTTAACTCTGACAGAACTTTACTTAGGATAGCATTAATTTTCTCAAGGGGTGGGCATCATGTTGGATAAGGAGAAAGTTAAGGCTTGAATTCCCATGATCGTGTTCAGAATTAAAGATGCCTAAACCTAAGGTTATCACCACTTCTCTATACAGCCCCTGTGATCTGTTCTTTGTCTGCTCAGATCACACTTTCCAGTGCCTTTTGGTTCTCAATGACCTTATGCTAGCTATCTCTGAATGAAGCCATCAGCATTTCAAGCCCTCCTGGTTCTATAGCTCCCTCCATAGCTGCTGAATTGCTGATGATAGAGAGAGGTATAAAAACTGCAAGCCCAGATTCTGAGTATCCTATAAACTATCCCATTTCTTGGCTCCAGTTTCAACCTCACTCCTCTTCCCTAAGAAAGATGGCATAGTCTTCTGTGGCCCCAAATAGGCTATTGATCCTTAATTTAGCACGCATTGGATTTGCATTCAACCCTTGCTTCCAGATAACTTCAATGTGGTTACAGAGCAATGCCTGCCTTTTTAAGCCAAATTTACTTGGATCAAGATTTCTCTCTCTCTTTTTCTCCTTTTATTCTATTATTTAACCCATGAAAATTTCTAAGCATTGTAAACAAAACTAAGTGGTTGAAAACCGCAAAACAAGAGTTGGTTGTCAGAGATATTCAACATGTTACAAACTGACCCAGATCAACTAAAAAGAAGAAATTTTGAGATGGTCCTATGCCTGGGCTTCAAAAAATAAACTGAAATGGCCAAGTCTTATTGGGATAGATACTTCTTCTTTCAGGCAAAGCTGCAGAAACCTGGTTGAAAGTAAATTAAACCTTTTAGGCTCTCTTGACCTTGGGAGCAAGTGGATAAAGCAGGAGGCCTGGGGAGAGAACGTCTGCAAAGATAACTATTCCTGTAATAAGGGAGCAATTCCGACTTGAGAACAACTCTGCCATTGGGTGTCTGCATTTCCAAAGTGGCTTTCCATTTTCACAAGAATAAACGTGTTCAGGGAACTCTGAAAAACATAGCCTCTTTCACTTGTCATCTCAAGGGTCCTTCAGGTTTATTTCCATCACTAGTTTAAACTGTAAAGCTAAAGCAATGCTTCAATGTGTATTTTATGCTCTGAGGAGCCTAAAGAAAGGTCAGTTCCCCTCCTTGCCCCACTTCTTTCACCCTTCTTGGGGTCTATAATGTGAACAGTGATTGCTGGTGATCTTTTCATTTATTGGCTTGCTCGATTAAAACCTGGCATGAAGCCAAGTAGCTTTGCAGTGAAACACACCAGAATTTAAATTTTACAAGCACATTGCCATTTCATGTTTATTTAATGCACAGAAAACTTAGCATTCAAAAGCTAGTGTGGGAATAGTGTGATAAAGATCGCCCTAACACAGACCAGTTCCTTTTGATACTTATATTCAAATGAGACACCAAAACAATATTTACAGCATTGTGGATTGTATGCTTGGATTATGTTTTTTTGAGTCTCTTTTATTATTGTTCTGTTGGTATTTTTTTTTTTTTTTCTTTTGCTAAGAGCGATGTTTCAGGGTAAAGAGGCGTGGATAACCTCAAAAGACATTAATGGACATTAGTGGACATTTTAGAATAAAATGAAAGTAAAGAGATTTATTGTGCATGATTGGAAACAACTAGGCAAGTATGGCACACAAAAATCAAGTATGATATCATAATGGTAAAGGGGGAAACAATGTCAGGAATACTCAGAAAAAACAAAGTTGTTTCTGACTGTAAATTAAATTTTGATAATTTGAGTATGCAAAGATAGAAATTATTTTGAATTGAACAGCACTAATACTTGTGCTCTGTTCCTAAACCATGGGTAATAGCATGTACTATTATGCCAATGTGGCTTTTAGTTTCATGGAACAGACATGGAAAAATAATAGTGATATTGTCTTGTTTCATTTTTTGCCATCATCAGATTGCCTTTCACTAAGCATCATTTCCATTCTCTGGGACACTCTGGATGGAAAGCAGTGAAAGATTACAGCAACATCTTTCACTGGGGCAGCAACATCTTTCACCTGTGACATTTTTTTTTTCCATATTTGCTTAGATTTGAAGTTACTAGGTGGAAAGGATATAGAATTACTGGCATATCCTTCTACATATAATGATGCAGTGCTTATAAGTAATTCCAAAGATCATTTTCAGCAGTTTGTGGACATTATATATTTTTCATGCATTTTGACTTAATGTAAGACAAAGAACCCAATGTGTGTTTGTACCCACTCAGAAAATTACCATATTTTTTCATTTACATCACCATTTTGATATCAGTATTTCAATGTCATACACGTGTACGTATTTTTGCAGGATCTTTAAAAACTTTGCACTGATTTAGGGAAAAAATACAAAATATCAAGTTTTGTTGCAAATTTTTCCTCTACTTCCTCAAAAATGGCAAAGCCAATCTGCTTTAGTTGGATATCACTTTCATTATAAGTGTCTTAGGAAATAAGAGGTTGTCTGTTTGAAGAGATTGTTCCATCCCCTTTAACCAAATAATTTTATTTGTACCTTGCTTACATATAAGAAATAGAATGAGCATTCTGGCAGTTTGTATGGGAGATTGATTTCCTATGTTGAAAACAATATCATAGCAAGTAATAATGAACCCTATTCTCTGGCATGTGTGTTTCAGACTCAGAAAGCCCAGGGAGATGAGAATCTGTGGAAGATTTTATAGGGGATGAATGTTCCCATTTACAATGATACAAAATGATGCTGCTAAACCAAAATATACATTTTAGCTAAGTGCCAACACAGCTGCAACACTCTATGTGGGATTCTGACTTCAAGCGGAGATAGAATAGGTATACCAGAAATTCTCCAAAGGCACAACTGCAGTTCTCATTCAATTATTCTAAAAGTTTCCTAAGTGACCCTGAAAGCCATTTGATATCTATGTGAAACTTTACTTGGGAGCAATGGATTCAAGTGAACAGGTTTCCATTGGCAACAATCTCTCAATTGTAAAAGGGAATTTTGGAAATATATAAGGGAATTTCTGAGTTTTCTTCATGGCTAGAAAGAGATAATTGTTAAAGTACTTATTACACCTGACAATGTAGGGGCATGTTTCTGAAGATCAGGAAAGCTTGTCACAATTGTTGTATTCAAAATATAACCTATACATAGTAGGTGTAAAACAAATAAGTACTGAATATCAATATCTGTTGATGGAAAAATGTCAATAGAGTTTGATGGAAGGCGTTTTATTCTGAGCCTTGGGAATGTGCATGTGAACTTTTTCACTAGGTCCATGATCCTGCTAAGATCAAGGCAAGATTGATAGGCAGGTAGAAGACATGATAGATAGATATAGATAGATACAACAATCAAAAAATCTCATGCAGTTCCTTCCAGAACTTATTCAGAAATATATCTATGCTAGAGACTGCTCAGTGGCCGCACATTGGGATAATCACCAGTCCTAAAAGAGACCATATAATTTTCTTGTTGGTCAATTAAAAGTTGCATTTAGGATTTCCCCTTTTCACTCCTGTGTCTAATCCTTTTACTCTTCACTCTGATAATTCATTGCACTTTTTAATGAGTGATGTGGTGATCTCTCACCTAGCTAGCTAATAAATTCAGTTTAAAATAATCTACTTTAGTGGTCTTAGGTTATGTTAACAATTTCTTATTCATTTGAAATTTTATCTTGTATGTCCTTTGAATACTGTCCCCTTCTCTGTTACTTCTGGTAGGAGAAAAGGAACAGTCTCTGTCTTCTTCTTAGCTTACACACATACATTAAATTACAGAGGCCGACTCAAGCCAAATTTTCAGATCAGCCCCCATTTAAACCAGGTAACTGCTCCTTGATATTCCTTATACCTTCCACTTGTCTTTTGCCAACAGCTGTCCTACAAATACCACCATGAGTATTGCTCATAGGGAATGGACATTTATTAAACTCCATAAATCACTTTCCCAGTTATCCCCAAGGACTAGAAGTTTATAGGACCTTCAAGTCCTTTCTTCTGCTCTGTGAAAACAGATTCTCAATATAATCCTTGACTAAGTCAACTGAATGGTTGCCTGAGGTCTTGAATAAAAAAAAAAAAAAAAAAGAACCCTCATTAAGTGTGTCCTCACTTCCTTCATGGTCCTGTGTTTACAAATTTTTTGTCCCTATAAACTCTTTTATTTCTTGTATAGGGATTGTATCTCTGTCATAGTCACACCAGGACCAAGAATTATCAGGATATTAGCAGTGCAAATTGCTTGGCTGTTAAAAGAGAGCCAACATGTACTATGTATAATCTAAAAGCAACTTTTGCTGCTCATTTTAGTTTTACTGAAGCTGATGAAATGCAACATACTAGAAATGGGTTGGCTTTTACAATGGGGATTTATTAACATACAAGTTTCCAGTTCTGAGGCCATGAAAATGTCCAAATAAAGGCATCAACAGGTGGTGTTTTCTCTCTGAAGACTGGCTACCTGTAATCCTCAAGGCACATGGTGATGGCTGCTGGTCTCTCTCTTCTCTCCCTGGGTTTCACTGCTTCCAGCTTCTGGCTTCAGAGGGTTCTTCTTTGCTTCTGTTGTTTCTCTCTGTTTTCTATGTGTCCTTCTCTCTCAGCTTCTCTGGCTTTTCTCTCTCAGCATCTCTGGCTTTTCTGTTTTTCAACTTGAATATCATTCTCTTATTAAGAACTCTGTAAGTAGATTAAGATCCACCTTGAATGAGGTAGATCACATCTCAACTTAAGTTAAGCTCCTACTCACCAAAAGATCCTACGTACCATGGATCCACACCCACAATAGGTCTACATGCACAGGAATGGATTAGCTTTAAGAACATAATCTTTCTTTGGGGTACATACAACTTTAAACCATCACAAACCTGTCTTGGGTTTCTCTACTTCTAGGCTGTAAATTCCAGCTAGTATCACCTCTATGTCGTATGTTTTGTCATGGTAACCCTGATCCATGTGTCTATCATTTAAAATGAAATAACTTTGCAAAAGCTTCATATTATAATTATCTGCTGGGGAAATTCTGATTAAATTGGTACATTTAAAGGAGCCTTAAAAAAAAAGGAGGAAGAATTTCTATTATTCAATCATCAGTCTATCTGATTGGTATTCCAAAGATTCCAAATAAAACTCTGAACATGATTGGCCTTCTTAAAAGTTTCCTTTACTAAAACAAAAGAGAAAATATCTCTAAGAGTCCCTGAGGTTCTACCTCTTTTACACACTGCACCTTTCTTTTGCCATCAGCTGTCCTACAAATACCACAATAAGTATTGCTCATAGTGAATGGACATTTATCAAACTTCATAAATCACTTTCCAAGTTATCCCCAAGGACTAGCATATGTATAACTTATCTGAAGATTGCACTAAGATGAATTTACTCAGTAAACTAACACTTCCTCAAGATTATAATTTAGAGTCCTTATTCACTCTAAAGGCCTTAAAAATTCCTGGAAATAAATCCATTTTAAATTTTTTTTTTTTATTTTTGATGCAATTTTCTTGAGATATATTCACATACCATACAATCATCCAAAGGATACAGTTGTTCACAGTATCATCATATAGTTGTGTGCATTCGCCACAATCAATTTTTGAACATTTTCCTTACCCCCCCCGAAAAAAAGTAAGAGTAAAAATAAAATTAAAGTAAAAAAGAACAACCACAACATTCCCTACCCCTACTCCCCTCTGTTATTCATTTGCTTTTTGTCCCCATTTTTCTACTCATCTGTCCATACATTGAATAAAGGTAGTATGAGCCACAAGGTATTCACAATCACATGTTCACACCATATAAATTATGCAATAGTCTTCAAAATCCGGACTACTGTATTACAGTTCAACAGTTTCAGGAATTTCCTCCTATCTATTCCAATACACTAAAAACTACAAAGGGCTATCTCTATAATAGAATGACCTTACAACTCCATTTGAAATCTCTCTGCCATTTAAACTTTATTTTTTTTCATTTCTCTTCCCCCTTTGGTCAAGAAGGCTTCCTTAATCCCATGATGCTAAGTCTAGGGTCATCCCCAGGAGTCATTCCCACATTGCCAGGGAGACTTACATCCCTGGGAGTCATGTTCCATGTAGGGGGAAGGCAGTGAGTCCACCTGCTGAATGGGCTTAGAGAGAGAGGCCGCATCTGAGCAACAAAAGAGGTTCTCTGGGGGTGACCCTTAGGCACAGTTATAAGTAGTCTTAGCCTCTCCTTTGCAGTAAAATTGAATTAAAAAGAGAAAGGATGCTGGATTTTCTCAGATGCCTTTTTTGAATCAATCAAGATGATCATGTGGTTTTCTCCCTTTATTTTGTTAGTATGGTATATTATATTAACAGATTTTATTAAGTTGAACCATCTTTGCATACAGGGGATAAAACCCACTTGGTTATGGTGTATAATTCTTTTAATGTGCTGTTGGAATTGCTTTGCGATTATTTTATTGTGGATTTTTGCATCTATATTCACTAGAGAGATTGGTCTGTTGGCTCTTTTCCTGTAGTATCGTTATCTACCTTTGATATTATGGTAATGATGTCTTCATAGAATGAATTAGGCAATATCCCATCCTTTTTAAGTTTTTTTTTTTTTTTTTTTTTAATAGTTTGAGCAGGATTGGTATTAATTCTTCTTAGAATTATTGGTAGAATTCACCTGTGAAGACATCTCATCCTGGGCTTTTCTTTGGATGTTTTGATGACTGATTCAATCTCTTTACTTGTAACTCATCTGTTGACATCTTCTATTTCTTCTAGAATCTGTGTAGGTTGTTCATGTGTTTCTAGGAATTTGTCCATTCCATCTTGGTTGTCAAATTTGTTGGCATGTATTTTCTCATAGTATCCTCTTATAATCCTAGTTGTTTCTGTGGGGTCACTAGTAATGTACCCCCTCTCATTTTTGATTTTATGTATTTGCATATTATCTCTATTTTCTTTGTCAGTCTGACTAAGGGTTTGCCAATTTTGTTGATTTTTTTCAAAGAATCAACTTTTGATTTTGTTGATCACTATTGTTTTCTTAATGCAAATTTTATTGTGAAATTTAACAGATATACATAATAGTGAGGACTTTCAAAGTATGATTTAACAAGTAGTTAGAGAGCAAATTTTAAAGAAGGTTATGGGTTACAGATCCACAGTTTCAATTATTTCCTTATTGTGAAATATAAGATATATACAGAAGGTGATAACTTTCAATTTAACAAGTAGCTATAGAGTAAATTTCAAAGAATGTTATGGGTTACAATTCCACCATTTCAGTTATTTCATTCCAGCTATTCTAATACCCTAGCATTTAAAAAAAAAATTTATGTTAAGATTCAGTATCTATAATCTTCTGTTAAATCCTATCATGTCTGTTGCTCCCCCTTCCTCTTATTTAGTCACTTTCTTGAACTTCAGGGGTGTCTAGGCAGTGACCACCCTAACTTGTTCATATTGAAAAGGGGTGTTAACATTATAAGGAAAGAGGCTGTATCTGGTTGTTCTTAAAGAGACTGTTGCCTCTGTGTTTCATGACTTGTCTGGCAAAGAAACACTCTGGTGGATTTAAGTTTCTAAAAGATAAACTTAGTGAGTGAAACTTTTATAAATTCTCAGACAGGGACCTGGGTATTTCAGGACTATTGTTGGTTAGGGCTTGGCATACTGTGACCATTTTGGATATCTAGCTGGAGCTTGCAAAAGAGTAATGTCCAGGATAGCCCCTTAACTCTATTTGAAATCTCTTAGTCACTGTAACCTTATTTTGTTACCTTTCTTTACCCCTTTTGGTCAAGAAGGCATTTTCAATCCCTTGATGCCAGGGCCAGGCTCCTTTCTGGGAGTCATGCCCCATGTCACCAGGGAGATTCACTCCCCTGGGAGTTATGTCCCACACATGGGGGAGGTTAATGAACTTATTTGTGAGTTGGGCTTAGAGAGAGAAGTCCACACCTGAGCAATAAAAGATGTTCTCTGGAAGTGCCTCTTAAGCATAATTATAGGAAGGCTTATCCTGCCATTTATAGCCCTAAATTTTACAAGAGCAAGCCTCAAGATTGAGGGCTTGACTTATTAAGTAGGTGGTTCCTAATCTGTATTTCATTTAGTTCTGCTCTAATCTTTATTTCTTTCCTTCTGCTTGCTTTGGGGATAGTTTGCTGTTCTTTTTTCTAATTTTTTCCAGTTGTGCCATTAGGTCTTTGATTTTAGCTCTTTCTTCATATTTTAATGCAGGCATTTAGGTCTATACTTTTCCCTCTCCTCACTACCTTTGCTGCATCCCATAAAATTTTAATGCTGTGTGTGTGTGTGTGTGTGTGTTTTCATTTATCTTGAGATACTTTCTGTTTTCTCTTCAACTTCTTCTTTGACTCGCTGATTAAAGTGTTTTGTCTAACTTCCATAGGTTTGTGAATTTTCCAATTCTTTGCCTTTTATTGATTTCCAGATTCATTCCATTATGATCAAAGAATGCACTTTGTATAATATCAATCTTTTAAAATTTATTCAGATGTTTTGTGACCCAGTATGTGGCCTATAATGGAAAATGATCCATAAGCACTTGAAAATAATGTACATCCTGCTGTTTGGGTATACAAGATTCTTTATATGTCTGTTAGTCCAGATCATTTATTGTATTACATTGATTCTCTGTCTAGGAATTCTATATATTGATAAGAAAGGTGTATTGAAGTCTACAAATATTAGTGTAGAAGTGTCTATTTTCCCTTAAGTTTTGTCAGTGTTTGCCTCAAGTCCTTTGGGGCACCATGATTAGGTACATAAATATTTACAATTGTTGTTTCTAATTAGCAGATTGCCCATTTTATTGCTATATAGCACCCTTCTTTGTCTCTTATAAGAACTATACATTTATAATCTAATTGTCTATTAGTATGGCTACCTAGTTCTTTTTTATTATTTGTGTAGAATATCTTTTCCAATGCTTCACTGTCAACCTATCTGTGTCTTTAGGTCTAAGGTAAGTCTTTAGTAGACAACATATAGAGGGAACATATATTTTATACCATCAGCCAATAAGTAATGGGTTTAATCAGTAATCATAATCTGTCCCCAAAAAAGTGCAGAACTGTTCATTACAAAATGGTTGAAATTGAACACTTCATGTTGAGTGAAGCAAGCCAGACAGAGAGGGACAAATATTGTATGATCTCATGTATACGAAATAATTAGCATATGCAAATTCATAGAGCTGGGAACTAGAAAACAGATTATCGGCTTCGGGATTAGGAAGTTAATGTTTAATTGATACAGGGAAAAGTTTTGGTAATGGATGGTGGTGTTGGTAAAACAAATTTGAATGTAATTAACACCACTGGATTGCATTTGAAGTGTTAATTAATAGGAAAAACTGTGTTTGATTAGGGGTCTATTGGAACTTTGTAGTTTCTGCATGATTTTTCTTTAATCATAGTGCTTCTCTGAAAAAAATGCTCTCATCCAAAGATTCAAGGTAGTATGGAATGACTAAAGGGAACAGAACAAATCAAGATCCAAATTTAAAGCTCTCTTTTTCTAATAGCCCTCAATATAAAAAGTAGAAGTCAAGACTGGCCTTAAACAATAATTGAAGTGTTAATCAACAAGAGCTATTAATACTTTTCACCAGATTCTATAATACCCATGTTTTATGCTTCCAGTAAAAAAATCCAAAATCATTGGAGGAGATAGATGTGAGCAGCATTTAAAGACATTTAAAAAATAGTATCCATAAAATTTTCTGTAGTGCCTATCCTAATTATTATCCTATCTACCATACTCCTATATGGCATACTGTGAGAGAACACTGCTCAGATATTTTTAGATAGTTCATATATGCTTGCCATCACTTGGCACAGTCAACAATACACTTACACTATAATGCTTTAAGGACTTTAGGCATTTATTATGTCAATCAAAACAGAAAATTCCCATAGAACTCCCTTATGGATGCACTTTGATATGGTACATAGATGAATTTCTTTTATATTCTTCTGGCCAAAAATAGTTTTAATATGTATTATATTACCGGCTAAATGAATTCATAAGGATTTGTCCTAATGCACAGGATTGCATTGTCAAATCTGACTCACATAAATCAGGCATTTTACCCGTTATCAAGCTTTAATAATATTTTTTAAAATTCAAGTCTTTCAAATGGTTCAGATGAAACAGAGAGGTCTAGTATATGGATGTCCAGGCTCTTACTTTTCAGGTTGGATGTGCATCTCTCTCCCAGAATAGATGAGATCTTTTGAATTATGTTTATGGGGTTCCTCACAGAATGGGAGCATTTTAATTTTTAAGTATCTGCATTCAATACCTTTTCTTTTTGAAATATGCTACCAATAAACAGAAGCATTTTGAATTAAGTTTTAGATGAACCCCTCAACTTGTTATAATATTTGGTAGTGACATAGCTATAATTTCTCCATTCATCATGTAATCAATCATGAAATCTTGCATAGGACATATAACTATCCATTGTAAAGTACCTTTCATTTCACCAGCCTATTACTCTGACTAGAAGAAAGTATCAATTTGTTCAATAATGATGCCCCTAGATAATGTTTTATTTTCAGCAGCACTTGAGAATCCAGATTAATTCTATTTGTTGATAGGTTGTATTTAAAGACTGATTTAAGAGTCTATAATGTTGGATAAAGTTTTGTTTCCAAATTTCTTGATAGAATCCAATTTCTCTTGAAACAAAATCACTCCAGCTGACCAATGACATGAAAGAAATTTCAAAATATAAGAGTCAGTAGCAGATTGGCCTGTGAAGTAGTTTTATGAGAGTTTGAAATGCTATGGAGGCAAAGAAATATGGTCTCAGAAATCTATGAAGTATTAGACTTAAATTATTCATCAAAGGAGTAGACATAATTAAAGCTGAAGCCCACAGTAAAAAAAAATACAAAGGAAGCCATGGGAAAATCCATGCCTCACTACCATGCCAAATATTCTGAGTTCACCATAACCATCAATAAGGAATCACTGTCTAATATATGTCAGCAATAGAGAAATGTAAAAATCCATCATAGCTTATAAAAAGTAGGCCCTGAACTCAAAAAAAAAAAAAAAAATGGAAAAAATCATATTTATGGCCCAGACATATTTATACCATTTTTGTTTTGTTTTATCCCATGTGTTAGTTTCCTGGGGCACCATAAAAATTACCAGAAACTGGGTGTCTTATAAGAACTTAAATTTATATTACCACAGTTCTGGAGGCTGGAAGTCTGAAATCAAGGAGTTGGCAGAGCCCTGCTTCTACAGAAGTCTCTAAAGAGCACCTTCTTTGCCTCTTTTAGCTTCTGAAAGCTATAGGCATTCCTTGGCTTGTGACAACAAAACTCCAATTTATATGGCAGCAAAACTCAGTCTTCACATGACCATCTTCCCCCTGTCTGTGTCTCTGTGTCCATATTTCTCTCATAAAATGAGAACAGTCATTTTGGATTAGAGCCCATGTTAACACAGCATGACCTCATTTTAACCAAATACATCTGCAAAGATTCTCTTTCCAATCACATTCATAGTCACTAATTTGGAGGGATGAATTCAATACAGGACACCCTATATTTTTGTCCTTTCTCTTTTATTCTGTTCCCCATAATTGAGAGTTCAGATTTATGGGTGTTGAAGCACCAGAGAAAAACATTCATTATTCTCCCTTTACTGTAACTAATCTAAACACCCCTTAAAAACATGTTTTTCTATCTTGCTTTTAAAAATATGGAGTGAAGTAAGAATTTTTTGCTGCTTACATTTTATTTTTTAAGAAAATCTTAGTAATATAAGAGAAAAAAATTGCATGCACGCAAACAAATTTCCCTAAGTAAAGTAAACTGTTCTTCTCATTTGTCCTGTTTCAACTTTACCTAGTCCACTGATATCCAAAAGAAATAGAATGAAAACTGCAAATGAGAGCCTCATATGAAATTTTAAACTTTCTAGTAGCCATATGAGAAAAATAAAAAGAGGACCTAAGATGGCAGCATAGAGAGGAGTGGAAGTTAGTTAGTCCCCTGGAACAAATAATAAGCAACCAGGAACAACTAGTAAATAATCCAGAGTAACTGCAGGTGACAAATGTGATCATCCACTCATCATACAACAACCTGAATTGGGAGGAATGCCCGAGATCGCAGCATAAAATCTGTAAGACAAACTGCAGATCCAAGCCGGCAGCCCCCTCCCCCCATGACCCGAGCTGCAAAGCTTCATGGAGCTAGACAGCAGCTCTCTCTGAGTGAGTGAATATAGCACAGCCGAGCTCCAATTGAGGTCTTAATTAACAAGTGTGGACTGCTCGATACGAATCCCCAGCAAGCAGACAGAGGATTTGGGTGATGACTGACTTTGCAGAGCTGGAGGGTGGCTGCAGACTGGCCCTGAAAGGTACTTTCTGTCCCTGTTTCGGTTCAGTGGATAAAGCCTCAGCCATTTTCCATTCCCAGTGCTTTGACCCAGACAAGGGTGGAGATAGCACATGCAGAGAGAGAACATTGAAATGCTAATGACCTTTCCTTAGTGGGTCTATCTTCTCTAAGAGAAAAGGGGTGGGGCCCAGCTCTACTACCTGCCTTCCATTCAGAACCAGACCCCAGAGCCTGGAGGAAAACAGCCATGGGCCACATCCCCTTACACCAGTCTGGAATTACAGGCTAACAGGCACCACCTGCTGGGCAGAAAATCACAGTAGCCCAAGGCCTCACAGGGTGGACCAATTTTCTAAGACACATCCTCAGGGAAACCAGATACTGAATAGTTCTTCCTTCTGGGACCGGATCCCATTTTGGTCTGGGAAAACCTAATAGGGGTAACCAAGGAAACCATGCCTAGACAACAGAAAACTACAACCTAAACTTAGGAAAATGAAATTATGGCCCAGTCAGAGGAACAAACATACACTTCAACTGAGGTACAGGAACTTAAACAACTAATACTAAGTAAATTTAAAAAGTTTAGGAAAGATATGGCAAAAGAGATGGACCATATAATGAAAACAGTGAGTGTACATAAGGTAGAAATTGAAAGTTCAAAAAAAACTGGCAGAATCTATGGAAATGAAAGGCACAACACAAGAGATGAAAGACACAATGGAAATGTACAACAGCAGATCTCAAGAGGCAGAAGAAAACACTCAGGAACTGGAGAACAAGGCACCTGAAAGCCTACACACAAAAGAACAGATAGAGAAAAGAATGGAAAAATATAAGCAATGTCTCTGGGAACTTAAGGACAAAACAAAAATCAGGAATGTACGTGTCATTGGTGTCACCAAAGGAGAAGAGAAGGGAAAAGGGGCAGAAGCAATAATAGAGGAAATAATGAAAATTTCCCATCTGTTATGAAAGACATAAAATTACAGATCCAAAAAACACAGCATAACCCAAGCAGAATAAATCTGAATAGGCCTATGCCAAGACACTTAATAATCAGATTATCAAACATCAAAGATAAAGAGAGAATCCTGAAAGCAGCAAAAGAAAAGCAATCCATCACATACAAAGGAAGCTTGATAAGACTGTGTGTGGATTTCTCAATACAAACCATGGAGGTAAGAAGGAAGTGGTGTGATATATTTAAGATACTGCAAGAGAAAAACCACCAACCAAGAATCCTATATCCAGCAAGACTATCCTTCAAATATGAGGGAAGAGCTTAAAATATTCAATGACCAACAGACAATGAGAGAGTTTGTGAACAAGATACCTGCTCTATGGGAAACACTAAAGGAAGCACAGCAGACAGAAGGGAAAAGACAGGAGTGAGAGGCTTGGAATGCAGTTTTGGGAGATAGTACCACAGAAATGTAAGTACACTGAACAAAGTGAATATGGTTGAAAGAGGAAGGTTGGGACCATGTCGGACACCAGAACAAAAAATGAAAGATAAAGACTGGGACTGTGTAATTCAGGGAGACCTAGGGTGCTCAACAATTGTAATAAAAGGAACAAATATGTTTTTACATGAGGTAGAACAAATGAATGTCAACATCGCAAGGTGTTAAAAATTGGGTGGGATTGGGGGGAAAATACAATCAATGCAAACTAGAAGCTAGAATTAATAGAAACATTGTATCATGCTTCCTTTAATGTAACAAAGGCAATACACCAAAGCTAAATGCATATGGGGGGGTTGGGGAATAGAGGAAGGATACGGGACTCCTGGCAATGGTGATATTGTCTGACACTTTACTCTACTTTAGGTTATTGCTATCTTTCCTTTTGTTGGTTTCTAGCTGCCATGTTTTGTTGTTGTTGTTTTATTTCTCTCTTTCTTTCTCTTTTCTTTTTCTTTTGTTTCTCTGCCGTGTTTGACTGTTCCTCCTTTTTTGGGGAAGAAATGGGGATATCCTTATATAGACAGTGGTGATGGTGCTGAATACATGAATATGTGACTATACAGGGAACCAATAATTGTTTACTTAGGATGGAATGTATGGTGTGTGAACAAAACCATCTTAAAAGAAAGGGGTTTATGAAGAAACCTTGAGGGCACTATATTGAGTGAAATAAGACAGAGACATAAAGGCAAATATTGCAGGATCTCACTGATATGAACTAATTACAATATGTAAACTCATAGACATGAAATATAAGTTACCAGGATATAGAATGAGGCTAAAGAAGGGGGAACATTTGCTTATTATGAAGAGAATGTTCAACTAGGGTGAAATTAAATGTTTAGAATTGGACAGGGGTGATGGTGGCATGGTGTGAGTATAACAAACAGTGCTGAAAGGTGTGTGAAGGTGGTGGAAAGGGTAAGCTCAGAGTCACGTATGGCACCAGAAGGAAAGTTGGAGGTTAAAAGATGGGAAGTGAATCTTGTGGTGGACAATGTCTGTGATTAACTATACAACTATTAGAAATCTCTCTCAAGAACTAGAACAGTGTATGACACTATAATTAGAAGTTAATAATAAGAGGCTGTGCCAGTTTGAATGTATTATGTCCCCCAGAATACCATTATCTTTGATGCGTCTTATGTAGGCAGAGGTAACAGTGTTGATTAGATTATAATTATTTGATTGTTCTGGTGGAGATGCACCCCACCCAACTCTGGGTAATGACTCTGATTGGATAATTTCCATGGAGGTGTTACCCCACCTATTCAGGATGAATCACTGGAGCCATGTAAATGAGCTGACAAACAGAAGGAACTCAGTGTATCTGAGAGTGACATTTTGAAGAGGAGCTACAGCCAAGAGGGTCACTTTAAAGAATGCACAGGAACTTAGAGAGGAGCTTCAGCTTACAGAGACATTTTGGAGATGGCCTTTGAAACCAGACTTTTGCTCTGGGGAAGCTAAGAGAGGACAAATGCCCCAGGTGCAACTGAGAGTAACATTTTGGACAGAAGCTGAAGCCTAGAGAGAAACATCGTGGGAGAAGCCATTTTGAAACCAGAACTCCAGAGCAGACACCAGCCACCAGGGGTTTTCTGGCCACCACTGGCCACCTCCATTGAAGGTATCTGATTGTTGATGACTTACCTTGGACACTTTATGGACATAAGACTGAGACTTTGTAACTAAATAAACTCTCTTTACAGAAGCCAATCCATTTCTGGTGTTTTACATTCCTGGCAGCATTAGCAAACTAGAACAGAGGCTTGTAGGGAAAAAATATATACCTATTGCAAACTGTATACTACAGTTAGTAGTATTTTAACATTCTTTCATCAACATTAACACATATGTTATATCAAGACTATGAATCAATATCGGAGGGGGTTGGTTAGGGGTATGGGAGAATTTGAGTCTCCTTTTTTTGTCTTTATTTCTATTCTGGAGTAATGAAAATGTTCTAAAAATTAAAAAAAATTAATTGTGGTGATAGATGCACAGCTTTATGATGGTATCATAGGCAATTGATTGTACACTTTGGATATTTGGATAGCTGTGTGGTATGTGAACAATCTCAATAAAAAATATATATTAAAAAAATAAAAAGAAACAAATAAAATATAATCCTATATTTTATTTAATCCAACTTACAGAATATATTATTTTTCAATAAGTAATCAATATAAAATTATTAAGAAGATATTTTACATTATTTTGTTCTTACTAAGTCTTCAAAATCTAGTGTATATTTTTCACTTACTGCACATCTCAGTTACGATCACCTACATTTTAAGAGCTCAATAGCTACGTGTGGCTAGTGGCTACTATGTTAGATATTGCATAATTGCTTAACTTATCCAGGTCTTTTTCGTAGACCACCAACTAAGAATAAAAGCTGCTACATCAATGAATGAAGAATGAATGCCCCACAGTAATATTTTGAACATTCACTTCATAAACAATAAAATTCACCAAGAAATAATCAAACTATGTCCTGAAACTTCAGCTAATGTGATAAAACCTTTTGATGGCATGATTAATATTGAGAAAATAAGGTGCACCTCAATTCAGAAAATAAGTATTGAGTATCTGTGAGGTCTAAAGGATGAAGCAACTAAGAAGCACTTTTCATTTGCTAGAATGTAAGCAGAAAATGAGATAGGCAAAAATTTTCCCTGGAATGAAGCTTGGCAACATGGAGGTCATTGTGCTATGAGAATTAAAAAAACAAATGAGAACTTGCCCAAGCATGCAAGGAGTTTGCTCTCCATTCAAGGAAAAGTAAAGCATGATTACTACAAGACAGGGTGAATTATGTCATATTACAAATACAAGTGAATAAGCAGAATATAAAAATGTCAGATGGATAATAAAACGTGCTATGAAAGAAGATGAAGAAAGTGAATCAATTGTTAGGTAAAGATGTGGTGAGAGGATATGGCCTGCTTTTTTTATGTGGAGTGACCAGAAGAGGTCATTTTGATAAAATTATTTAAAAGGAGTAAAGTATAATTCATGCAATATTTGAGGTAAGGTTACCTCAAGCCCAGGGAATAGAAAATATAAATTCTCTGAGAAGAGAAAATGAAACCCTCCAGCTTTTGTAATAAACAGCAAAGGCAGTGTAGACAGTAGTCAATTTGGAAAAGTAGCTAAGGGCCAGATCTTCCAAGTACACCATGGTAATCCTTTGCATTTTTTGGATATTATTCTGAATTATGATGGCAACTATCCAAGAGTTTTGAGAAGGGAATTCACTTGTAAAGACAATAGAAAATGTGAGGGAAAACAATTGGATTTGGAGACAGTATTAAGAGTCTACTGTAGTTGTCCACAGAAATATGATAGCTGCTTGTCTAGAGTGAAAGAGATGATAGAAGATGTACAGAATTAGGATATATTTAGAATGTAGAGAAAACAGGGTGTTTAATGGCTTGGGTAAGAATTGTTCAATAAGCAGCAAAGTCAAAGTTTGAAGCGCAATGGATGCAAAGAAAGCATCGATGAACCAATTCCAGAGACAGACAGCACTTAAAATTTGAGCAAATTGCCCCAGTAGCATCCATATCTGGAGACAAGTACTTAGTCTGGTTGGAGAAGAATGGGATTAGGCCTGACATAGAATAGACTTTACAGGATCAGGAAGAAATTAGAAAATCCTTTTATGACTTGGTAAGTGAGCAGGGAAGAATGAAGTTTAGAATAGCCTAAAATGCAAAAAGAAAAAACTTGCTTCAATAATTTACAATCTTTCTGCACATAAGAATTAGTAAAATTCTAAATAAGCAGACATGAGTGTTATGTGTAGAAAATTCATGAAATTTTGCACATTCTTGCAGTGCTTGGATTCTGATCCTGACAGAATACAATGAGGTATCTGCAACTAAACTTTCTCCTTTCTCAAATGTTAACCTGATTAAGAACCTCAGCTCTTTGAGGAAAGCAGTAAGAAAGTAGGAGCTAAACTATACAAAATGGATCTCAGTTACATTAAATCTGTAAGACCCTTACTTCAAACTTCTGCACAAAAGGAAGGATGTGCCCTGTCTTAGAAACAAAATGAAGGAAAACAAAAAAAAGAAAAATTTAGTTTACTTTCTACATGCAAGTAAATGTACACATATATGTTCATATATTTGCGTATTTATATGCATATGCAAATATGTATATATTTATGTATATGCATAATGTATATGTATTTAAAATACCTGAAATGAAATAAGATTAACAGTCATACAAATAACCAGAAAGATTTAATAGATAACCAAAAGGCCAACAAATCAATGGAAGCATGCATATTAATGACCCAGATATTACACTTAGTAAATAAGGACAAAAATCAGATAGCTTTTTCATTATAAATACTTTATTGTAAATATGGCTTTCATAAGTGGAAGTATGGGAATTAAAGTGCAGAAAAGTGTGACAAGGGAATTTTAGGAGGAACTTTAAGCCAATAAATTCAACAACGTAAATAAATGGACAAATTCTGGGATGCTAATATAACTCTGAAATCAAAGATCCAAATGCCTTCATTTTCAAGACTGATTGGGTATTATAAATCATTTTAATTACATAAAAATTTAAAATCAGCTTGGGATATCTACAAAATGACTGATGAAATTTAGATTTGGATTTTATTGAATCTACAGATCAATTTTTACACATTTTAGTAATATTATGATTTCTAATCAATAAACACAGTATATCTCTCCATTTGTGTTTTTAAATATTTTTATGTAACATTTTGCAGTTTTTAGTGTATACATCTTGCACATTTTTTTGTTAAATTTATTCCTAATTATTTTATGTTTGTATTCTATTTCACATTGTCTGTTTAAATTTAAATTTTCCATTTTTATTTCTGATATATAGAAGTAAAATTGATTTTATATTTTTAGACCTTCCTGAATTCACTTATTAATTTTTTTTAATTTTTTTAAGTTTTGTTACAATTTTTTACATGCAAATCAAGTAATTTGCAAATAATAATTATGACTTTTCTTTCCAATTACATGACTTTTGTTGCCTTTCTTTCCTTATTATGGTAACTAGAATCTCCAATGAAATGTTGAATAAAAATGGTAAGACAGGATGTCATTGCCTTATTGCCTTCTTCTTGATCCTAGGAAGAAAATGTTAAATATTTCAGTAAACATAATATGAGCTGTAGGCTTTTATAGGCACACTATTCTGATTGACAAAATTCTCTCCTATTTCTAGTCTTCTTAGAATTTTTTACATTTTGAATAATCTTTAAATCTTCCAATATTTTTGTATGCATTAAGATAATTTGGTTTTTCTTCTTTATCATATTAGTGTTACATTAATTGATTTTCAAAAGTTACACCAACCTTGCAATGCTAGAAGACCTTCTTGTTCACATACATTATCTTCCTTTTAATATATTGCTGGATTCAATTTTCTAACATTTTATTTAAGGTTTTTGAGGTTACCTTCCTGAGCTCTGCAATAGATTCAGGCTGCCATACAAGTTGGCCTGACATTTGGACCTTTATGACTGGCAAATCCAATGCTGTTTGAAGTATTTGTGGCAGATATGGATGCTAACTTTTGGAATGGAAACTTTTACAGACATCTAAAGGAGAATGACAGGACAGATCCTTAGGATTTTGGAACAAAATCATGCTCTCTATTACAGATAACTAGTCTCCATTTTAAAACAGATTCTGCTTTGCTAATGGGCTCTAATAGAGACTTAACACTTGAACATGATCCACTAAGTTATGATGTGATATGAGCTGCCTATTATGAGCAAAGTATTGTATGACCAATCAGGCCATCAATTTTGGCACATACAGCAGTGCTCCAGTGAGTGAAATTCAATATGGAATTTGAGACCAGCAGTTTTGAAGTTACAAGTAGAATGAGGAAAAAAAAAAAAAAAAAGTCAGCCATGAGCCTCTATTCCTTCTGTATTAGCCAGTTCACATTTAACCCCAAATATAAAGTAACTAGAAGAAATTATCCATAATGAGTTGGCTCAGGAAGAACAAGTTTGGGAATGGTATAACGATGATTATGTATAGTTATGTCATAAAATCTTCATCAATATATCCTAATTATGAAGACAAAACAGGGCTGTCATACAATGATTATGCCTGCGATGCAAGCTATGTTGTGAATTGCCTATTAGTACTCCTTTGTCCATGGGCAGAATTGAATGGAGAGCTACAGCAAATCAAAGACCATTTATGGCACAGACCTGTTAGGAATAGAATGAGGTCAACCTCAACTGAAAAGCAATGACCATGCTTAAGGAGTATGCACACGTAACTGTGACCCAATCAGTGATTGAGACATTTTAAGGCTGGCTTTTAATATTTGTGAGAGTTGATTTATTTATAGTCTGCTCTTGTTCATTTGGCATAGCCCTTCAAGAGTTCAAAATGAAAACCTGGCTTGAACCGTGATTTCTCCTCCTTCTTGGGCCCTGAACACAAAAAGGACATATAGTAGTCGTGCATATTTTCCTCCTTGATTTGATACGTATGCACTGTATATATTAAACAATTCTTTTTTCTTTCTCTTCTGTCATTTTCCTACTCTTTGATGCAAAATGGTTAATGATATATTTTACTATTTCACTTTACAGGGTACCAAAAAGAATTATGACTTAGGAAGATAAGAATGACTGTCACCAAAAGGTAGATATAATGACATACAGGACTTTTGACTCTCCTTTTGAAGAGAGGTTCAGTGTATTTTTAACTATGACATGGCAAGTTTCACCATTCTAAGAAATAAATATGATATTGGCATTGTTTTTATTTTAGGATGTATTTAGATGCTGAGTTGACAAGGATGTAAATTGTGTCAAACTGTCTGATGTCAAGTGATCACACAATATACTCATCCTTCAAAGGTCTAGGTCTGACCAATTCATATCCCAAAACCCGCTTCCCTCTCTGACTCCGAGTCATGGTTTCCCAAAGAAAGAAATTTACGCAAGATTTTAAAGGCAGAGATCATTATTTTCCACATGTAGAGGAAGGGGAATGTGTGAGATTAATAGAGTTTCTCAGAAAGATCTTCAGAACCACCTTCTTCCTAGAATTGGTAAGAGCTTTCTCAAAGATTCTTGGAAATTGTAGAAATTTCTCAAGAAATTTTGAAAAATATCCACTGAGGTATTTCAGATTGAGCACTTCAGTGTCTGCTTCCCCCATATTCCATCCTCACCTTTCCTGGACTTTTGAAAATGATTCTGATGAGCTTTGCTCCTTCAGTTTTCCCTTACTTCCTATATTAACTTTTTTTTTTCTTTCTGGAATGCTTAGAGTGGCAATGTTTGCTTGACTGAATACAAATTTATATAGAGGTTTTTCCATTATCTTTTAAATGCTGCTCCTTTGAAGGTAATGTATCATTTTTCTATGGCTATTTTTAACATTTTCTCTTTACAAAGCTCAGGGCTACCACTTCTTGTTTGGTATCTTATAGTTGTACTGATTACAATTCAGCAATCTGTAACCCAACAAAAAATGCGGGGCCCCCTCAATGCCTTTCCCTTTTCTCTGGGATTGTGGTCCCTCAAATTTGCCTGCCTTGTTGTTGCTGATCTTTTTTCTTGCTTTTATACTAATTATTCTCAGTGGGAGGTTTGTCTTATGTAAGCTACACAATCACAGAGAGAAACTCAAGTCTCCATCTTAAATCAAATTTAAATTAACCAGATTAGCTGCTCAAGCAACTTAAAAATAAATCATAATGGGGCCCTGCTGTTTAAAATTTGTTCTTCTAACACTAAGAAAATGAACTATAGTTATTTACATAATATATAATTGAAACCATACATTGATGACAGTGTGTGAATTCTGGAAGCAGTAATTTATTCATATTCTAGTATAATGAAAAAATATCTTAATATTCTATAAAGCACTCACAATCTAATGAAGTTACAGTGCTATGAAAAATGAAGAATATGTTGAACATTATTTTGAGTTTTATTACTCAATGATTTATCAATAAGAAACCATATATTATTTTTATTTGGACTTCCCATAATATCTTACACTCTCTCTCTCTCTTTGTCTATTTTAAAACTATTTCTTTTTTTGGAAAAAACTGGTGTCTGATAGATTTTGGTATATAACTAGTATGGAATTTTTAGGATGTGGGACATCAAGTTCAGTTGGCACAGGGAAATTGCCTCTAATTTCTAGCTACTTGTATTCCTTCTCATATCTATTCTAATGAGTATAATTTAGGCCTAAAAATACTGGAAATATGAGAAATATCTACACAATGAACCTAAGCATAAAAACCATGAGTTCTCATCTATTTCTGATAGTCACGGTGAGTGATAAAAATAAATAAATAAATAAATAAATAAATAAATAAATAAATAAATAAATGTATAGGCTTCTAAATTGATAAATTTTCTTTTGAAATGTTGATTTTATTCAATCAACTAAACACTGTTTGCATATACTTTGTATGGTAGAGATCATTATTCCAACTTTTGATAGATTTAACTGCATGTTCTTATGGTTTATTGCTTGCATATCTTTAGTTCCTTTAAAATAATTATGTGCTCTAAATCTGATGATAAATGCTCTTAGCAATTTACAATTTATCAAGTCATTTTGCATCTTGGTGACTTTTTGATGCACCTTCTTGGAATTGATAACTTGCCTTTGGATTCAGAGTAAACACAATAATCACTTGATAGATAATGACCACATTCAGTGAAGATGGAAAGATCTCGAACAGTCATGACAATATCCTATAAAATAAGTTGTGAAGCTCGTGAAAAATCTAAGCACTCAAAAAGCGAAAACTCTTATTTGGATCCGAAGAATTGTTACAGTAAGTATTATCTAACTTTTCCAATCATTCTCCTTGGCACAGAGGAAAAAAAAAACAGCATAAGAGTGAAAGAAAATAATATTCTAAATATACCCAATTGCAAGATGCTGTTTGCTGTTGGAAAATTCTTCCTTTGAACATTCTTTTAAATAAGAATGTAAAAATTCACATACAAAAAGTGATTATACACACACACACACACTTCAGTAGTTTCTGTTGAATTAACTTTCCAAATTTCTTTTTTTTAAGTAGATATGGTAAAGTGGAATTTTATTTTCTGATGTCACATTGTTTAGATAGAACTTTATCTAAATTATGTTTTCATATGCCCATACTTCTGACATGTATGAATACAAAACACAAAAGAAACTGAGTGGGGTGATTCTGTCATTACTTATAGAAATATCTACTTTTCAGGCAGCCATCTGTTTGAATTATTCAACTTGGAGACATGTAATAAAATATTAACTCATGATATAGAAAGTGTGCTTTGATCCAATAAGTATCATAACAAATGCTTCTTTTTTTTAAACTTGTATAAATCACTTGACAAATTGAGGGATAAAGACAGATTATATTTCTTATGATATTTTTGCTTAGGTTTATTCATTCCACTTGTTCATTTTTAGTCTATTTATTATTCATCCTTTTCATTTTTTGGATTTGTATTCCCATTAACGTTTTGAGCATTAGGAAACAATGGGTTAAATAAAATAATTTTCTTCAAGATTGGAAGTAGAAGAATCCAGATAATCTTAAATGTTTAAGGGGAAGTGTGAGCTGGTAGGAAAAAGACTAGAGTGGGATTGGGAGAGCTAAGTTCTAGGAATGACTCTATTAATTCTATTCAGTTCTATTTATCTCAATTTCTTTACAGATAAATTGAGGAAATTAGAGTAATTAATTATAATTCCCAATATTTTTCAACTCTGAATATATTTTTATTGATTCTTTTTTTATATAGTGGGAATAATCTTAGAATGCAGACATCCAGTTAGGACTAACAGAGCAGCAGTAAGTCAAGTTGGCACAGGAAAGAACACCGAGGGTGATTGGCTCAAATTTCTAGCTATCTTAGTTATTTAGACCTTAAAGTAAATTATAGTTTGTCAAATAAATACAGTTATTTTCCTGAAATGCACAGCTGAAGGAATATAAGCCTTTTTTATACCAATTTGTAAATATTAATAAGATAAGTATTTTAAAAAGCATGCATGCTGCATTTTCCCTATTTGAGACAATTTACTCTTCAGCACCATGAAATGGCAATTGGTGGCATTGGGCCCTTTAAGAATATTAAATTAATTTATATTTAGAAATTTAAATCAATATTTTAAAATCAGTTCATTTTAAAGGAAAGAGGAAAAATTCTTGGTGTTTGGGATTTTTTTAACTGTGTAACAGGACTAGTTCAGATATTTTGTCTCATCTATGCATGTGCACATTCATTGCTCATATCTATTATAGCTCCATGCTGCTAATGTTAAAGGGGAGTTACTTGAATGAAATGGACACCATGTATGCAACAATACCAGAGGAAATCAACATATCAACATAAACTGAACATAATTAGAGAAGTTTTATTTAGCAAAAAAAGTGAATTCATTAGATCAAATATCTAGGAAGGAGATAAGAATAAATTGTGACAAGAGCAAGGTTCATTATTTTCCAACACTTGGTCTCTGAACAGCTCTGATCAACATTTTGACACATCATATTTGGTACCATAAATTGCCTTTACCTTCTCCCATCTTTTTTTTTTTCCTTTTAAATAAAAACTCTCCATTAAGGAGTGGCATTTGGATTCTTTGCATTGTATTTCTAACCCCTATCTTTCTCATGCAAACTATATGTGGGGCTTTCTCTATCATTAATACCCAAACAATGCTTCACATTCATCAACAGTCAGTCTAAGAGGACTGTAATAGAAATAGTTTGTAATAACCAACTGCAACCTTGTCTATATATTCAAATGACATCATCCTTTGTGCATGTTTTTGGTGTAATTAAATTTCCATATACAAAGAATAATCATAAACAGTGACAACACCATACCCTAGACAATTCTTGATAAAGACCTAAGTGGAAAAATTTTAGAAGAATTTCTTAGGTATTAATCTTTATAAATGGAGTGGAAATGGGTAGGATTTTCTCCAACAAAATGCAAAAAAAAAACCACTACATATTAAAATATTGGGAATTTTGACTTTCTGAAAATAAATAAACTTTGTACAAAAAGACAGTATGAAAAAAGTTAAAAGACACTACAAACTGGGAGAAGATATTTGTTATATATGTAAAACAAAGGATTTTTCTGAGTATAAAGAAAACATACAAATTAAAAAGAAAAACGTGAAGCCCAATAGAAAAGTTGGACTTCAGTGTTCAATGCATGGAAAAAGCTAATCCAGATAAACAAATACAACATAAACGATCTGTCAGAAATTTCTGTTAGCCCTGTCTTCAAAATATATCCACTTCTCACCACTTCTACTACTACATCTGTGGACCAAATCACCTTTTTTCACCTGTATGATAGCATTAGCATCCTAACTCCCCCATTTTTCTTTATTTCCTTCCTTTCTTCACTCTCTTTTAAACATAGTAACTAAATTAGGGATTCTTTCTCATTTTTTCCTGTGGATCCCTTTGGTAGTCTACTGATATCTATGGAACCCTTTGCAGAAAAAACTTTGTATGCAATAGAATAAAATACATAGGATTTCAAAGTAAATCAATTACAGTAAAATTCAGTTAAAAGATATTATAAAATTGTGTTATAGTAACATCAACTGGATATTTAAAATAGAGGGTAGTTAAATTTCATTTTTACAGAAATATCAGCATGAAGGCAGTCATTACTAATTTTGAATAGGACCATTAAACTGTGGAGTAATCATTGACAAGGAAAAATATGTACCTTTTGTGGTATTGAAATGATTGTTATGTCCTTTTTGGTTTTGATAGTTACAAGTGTTGAAAATCCTGATTTGCAAAGATAGCTTTTTGAAAATTGAATTTGAATTTCCATTGTTCATTTTTTTTCAAGTGAATCTAGGTGTCTCTCAATAAGCACCTGCATTCTCCAAGGTTTTGCAGTTAGACTCAAATTGTACTGATATTTTTTTATATTAGAGAAGCTGTAGGTTTACAGACAGTCATGCATAGAAGTTCTCATGGTCACTAGTACAATTTATAAAAATGTTCCTTCATGAATTGCAAAAGATATACCATCTTAATGCAAGGTGTTTATAATAGAGTGGTGGATAAGAACTCTGTTTTTTGTCTTAAGTTTGATGAATTTATCTTTGGGAAGTTCAACATCTCTGATACAGTTTTAATTAAGAAATAGTAAAACTGTGGATCTAAGTTTCAAGTTGCTACTAACAAGATATAACTTTGAAAGAGTTATGAATTGTTTCCAAGTGTTTCTTTGCAAAAATATTGAAGAATTATCTTAACTTCATCTTGGGAAAGCACTTCTCTCTACTTTGGAAAGTTTGCAAGGACGTCTGCTTCTATTCTTTTTTCAATATCAGCTATTGAGCCAAGAAAGCTTACAGTTGTTCGGTAGCATTCATAATAGGGACTCCAAGACCTTGATCACAAAGACGTATCTCATTCATATTATTTAAAAAAAAAAAATCTGCCAGGTAAGTCAACCCATGAATAACATCCTTTTTTTTTCAAAATTTCCCAAATGGAAAATTTCACATAAGAAGTAAAATTTTCTTTTCTCTTAGTTGAAACAAATGCTTCCAGACATGTCCTCTTGAAAATGAACAGCTTACTGCACGGTAAAGAAGAATGTCCATTCTACTCCCATATCTTGAAAATATTTTTAAATATGATTAAAAGACCTGCTTATGAAAATGATGACTTTCATAGTTTTTGACAAAATTTCTTTCAGGTACAAAAGCCTGGAGTGAGGGCTAATTAAAGCAGACCCAGATGTGTCACCAAGCATCAAATATCAAAACCGTCTATGCAAAGAGAGGACTACAAAACTTTTGTTTCCATGCATAATTTTATTTTGGAGGGCAAAAATACTAAATTTTTGTTTCATGAATATATTATCTAAATATATCAGATATACATTTATTTTCCAAAAGCAGTGATTCACAATCACAACCTAATTCTTCTTTGATGGCACTATCAGGAGGAGAGAGAGGGATTTCTTCCTCCTTTAGCTAAAGTCAGACAAAAAGAGACTTAAAGTAACCACTAGAAGGAATTAAGTATTGTCTCCTAAAGTTATGGAGGCTCAGTGGACAGGTATATTATTTCTATCTGAAAAATCTAAGGGACAAGAGACTCAATAGGAAAGTCAAGGATTGTTTGCTCCTAGGTAGAATTACCCAGCACTCTGAGTCTGTAGGGCAAAGAACGAAGGAAGATTTTTCCATAGACAAATGTGGGCCATATATACAGGAGGGCACATTGATGGGGGATCTTAAAAAAGGACAGAGAGGTTTGGAAATGGACCCCAAGACCAGGAACCAAAAGACAAGTCTTAAGAAGCCATGACGCAAAGTACATCACTTGTCTCAAACCATCTCAGAATTAAAAAAAAATCTCATTCAAAATAGTCAGTTTTCATCAACTTCTATGGTTAGAGATTGTTTCTCTGGCCCATTTGGTTGCCTCTTTCTCCTTTAACTTCCATCCTGAAAAAAAAGTCAGCAATCAAATGAAAGCAGGAGTAAGAGGAAAGAAAATTAGAAAAGACACAAATAATTCACAAAAGAAGAACTAATTAAATAATTAATTTGGCTGAATTTCATGATTCTAAAGAGAATGTGAAGCAATTAGTTTTAACAGAATGATATTCAATTTCAAGTAAAAGAAAATACCCATTTTTATACAGAAATAGTCATTTTCTTAGAGGGAAAAAACTGTTCATAAGTTAAGTCATGAATAAAAGGAAATTTGGATTTTGCTGAAAAAGCCTTCTTTAGTGGACGTTATTTTAGTTTTTCACATCCTGACAAGAACTCACTTTAACATCACTGTATTTTTTCTTAACATGCATTATGTTCCCTATGCCACTTTCACTTTCCACTAGTATCCAATTAATAATAAACATATCACTGCTTGTATTTGTACCAAGCCATTTTTTAATCAGGCAAGAAAATTGTAATTATGCCACAAGAGATTATGGACTAAACTAATACTTATGGCACTGAAGTTAAAAAGTTTGTCAATTTCTAAGTAAATTTATTTCACCATCTATATTCTAATAAATGTTTCAGTTATTTCACAAATAAGATCACAGACAAGAATGATCAAGTGCTTCCTGCTCATATAAGATCTCAAAGACATAATTTATTTCTACAAATAACTATCTGAAATAATAACATGATAACTCACTGTTAACTATCACAAGCCCAGAGGCTCAGGCTTTTAAACTAAGTTGTTGCTCAATCCTAAACTGAGTTTTTTAGGATGTAAAAAATAAAAAGAAGATAAGTGAGGATCTCAAAATATGGTTACCTCTTAGTGGTATTTTTTTTTCTTTGCCACAGCATTATATAGTTCAGCTAGTGTTTAGCATTGAAGAAGTTGCAGCTACATTCCATTATCAAAGACATATTTGTTAAAACACGCATATAAAAGGATTTGTAATTGAAGTGCAGCTTTGCTATATTTAATAGGATGTAAAAACCACCAGCCTATTTTAATAGACAATGTTTTATGTGCATTAGCAGTAATATAATAATGTCTCTTCCGTGTGCTCTTGCCATTAGCACTTTTTCCCTCCCTTTCTTTTAGTTAATCTTAAAACTTTAATGAAATCCAAACACATTAAAATCTTTTTCTCCCCTCACTGTTCTTGGACAGAAGGAAGCTTTGAAATGAAGTTTCCTTAATAGAAGTATAGTTACCATACAACTTAATCATAAATACTTTTCCTGCAATTCTCCCTGCCCAATGACTCATACACTCTTTCTAGCCTTAGAAATGCTTGGGATCACTAAAATTATTGGACTGGAGCAAAGAATGTGATCAAAATGAGCTACAATGCAGGAAATGGAGGGGGGTATGAATTTCATGCATGTGAAGAGAAACTTTTAGGCCAAGCCATGTTTGATGGCATTGCATTAAAGTGAAAAAGCTGTGGCTGCACCATTGCAAAGCAGAATTATTGGCATTACTACAGAATATCATTAGCATCCTCTAGTGGTTTTGTTTTTTGTTTGTTTGTTTTTATCTCATTTTCTATGATTAATTCACAAGTTTCAGACTATATTGTTTTTCTTTATGATATTGTAGTGTACCTTTAAGCATCGTCCTTGAAAAGTGTGGTATAGAGGGATGTGTCAATTTAATTAAGCTAATGGGAATAACCTGATTGAATTCCCCAAATGCAGTCTTATCTGGATCTCAGTTAAATATGCATACACACAGTTCCATAATAGCAGTAGAATTCTATGATTTCATAGACTTTGAATTTTAAAAAATCCACCTGAAATTTAATACTTTCTTATTCTTTCAGGTGTCATTTTTCATAATTGTTTGTTTTCATGATTGCTAAACTATGATGCTGAAATCAAAAACAATTGTGTACGTGCTGTTGTCCAACTCCATCAATGCTTATGTGATTTGGGGACTTGGTGATTCTAAAATTCTTTCACAAGTTAGACCAGAGCCTTGACCTCTGTAATAAGCCTGTATTGAGGCTGATCCAAAGGGGCTCATTCAGAAATAACCCAGGATACTTGAATGACTTTTCTACCCAGAAGTTGCCTAGATCAGGAGCTTATTTGTTAAAGCTTGAAGGGTACATTTCAACATGGCTGTAGACCTCCTAAATTTTCTATGTATTAAACTAATTTGTAATCATTTGTATTAAAAAAACCGAAGTTGCTAATCAGTATTAACCAAAATATTTTCTTGATGTAAATTTGAGAGTTGAAAGTTGCTTCGTCTAGATTTTATCATACCTGAGTTTTAGATAATTCAGTCATTCATTAAATAAATGCTGAGTGTCCATTACATAGAATTCATATAATTCTCACAGCCTTTTACAGACAAACAGGTATAGAAAAATAAAAGCCTCTTTATTAAAGAGGATGATGCTGGCTTGTTTCTTTTAATATGCACCTTGCACACACTTTCACATGATTAATACTGGCTTTTAATCAATAGATATCTCTCCAATGATCATTTCAAGGCTTAAACACTTAAAATAGTTATCCAGTGTTTCAATATCTTTAGCAAAAATGATATGTAGTGTACTTTCCATTCTACAGTCCCTATTCCAATAATGTGTGGATGCCCTTTATATTTGTTAATATTTGGGGGAAAAGGGATTACATGGAAATGCAAATACATGTGAATGCTAATGCTAACTCTGTTGATTTTAGGATCTTTACTGTCTTTAAGTAGATATATACATAGGCAAATAGATAGATAGATATACAGAGGTAGACATATAAATGTAGATATAAATATTTGTACCTAAACTTCCTGGAAGGATTACTAAATGAAATGTTGTTAAGTGAGTGTTAGACATTATATAAAATTCCTGGCTCTATACACAGAAAGTGTTTTTTAAAAAAGAAAAATAATAAAAAAAAAATATTTCAGGTAATAGAATACCCTCTGCTGCATCTCCTATATTTTTGGTCCTTAAGTTTTAATTCTCATAAAATTTAGTATCATACTCAAGTAAAATAAAAAAGATTTTCTGAAATTCTGATTCCAGAAATTTTAAATTTTATGAATAGATAAATCAAGAAAAAATAGAATGCTAGGGAAAAATATGCAGATGAAAAATCAGAAAATATGTCATTTAGAAAGAAAAAGTCATTTATATTAAATAGACTTAGTTTTATGAAACAAAGACCATCTTGTCCTTATTTTTTTAGTCACTTACCAAAGACCAGTGAACACAATTATAATCAAATCAAATTCAGTAAAATGAATCAAATAATATAGCAATTTGTCAAATCAAATACCGAAATAGGTAAAGAATATATCATGGCCAAGTGGGATTCATTTCAGCAATGCAAGTTTGGCTTCAAGTTCAATAATTAATCAAGGTAATTCACCATCTTGAAAGCCAAAAAAAAGAAGAAAAACATGATTTTCCCTATACCTGCAGAAAAAAACATTTACTATTTTAAAATTTTAAAAATTCAATCTGCATTCATTATACAATGTCTCACCATACTAGGTACAGAAGTAAACTTCCTCAGTCTGATAAAGAGAATATTAAAAAACATCTACAGCTAACTTCATAGCTTATAGTGAAAAAAATTGATCCTTTATCCCTAAGATTTAGAATAAAGTATGAATGCTTGCTCTAAATATTGCTATCTTATATTGTACTGGAGATCCAAGCCAGTACAATAAATCAAGCAAAATAAATTAAGAGGCTACAGATTTGAAAGCAAGAAGTAAAACTGGCTTTATTTGTACACCACAGGTTATCTATGGAGAAAGTCTTAAAAGAATTACAAAAAGTAGATGTTGGAACTAAAAAGTGAATAGGGAAAGGTCACAGAATATAAGATCATTATATAATAGCTGATTGTATTTCTATATGCTGGTAATTCACAATTAGAAATTAAAATATTCAAATACCATTTTTATGATGGTATTTTAAAAAGAAATAATTATTGATAAAATAACAATGTACAAAGCTTCTATGCTACAAGACATCACAGAACAAAGTTAAGGAATATCTAATATACCAAATGAGTAACCAAGGCAACAAATGGCTAAACTAAAGAAGACAGACACAAAACACCATGCATTGTACGATTTTTTTATATGACCTTTTGAAAAATTCAAAACTAGTGAAAGAAAACAAATCAGTGGTTGTCAGAGGCCAGGGTATAGTGGGAGGAAATTGACTGCAAAGGGTTACGAAGGCACATTTTGGCTTATGGAAATATGCAATGTCATGATTGTGGCCGTGGATAAACCACTGTATTAGGGTGTAAAAACTCATTAGTTGTGCACTTAAAATGGGTGAATTTCATTCTAACTAAATTATACTACAGTATAACAAGCAAAAATAAAGTGTTAGGAAACAATGTACATGTAATACCAAAAATGAATATAAATAAAGTGAAATGGACATAATCTACAAGTCAACTATTTTCATTTCCTTGAAATAAACTTAGCTTTATCGAACACTGACTGCATAGGACTTTTTAAAAAGTTTTCATCCTATAAAAGGATCATTGAAAACTTAAGCATCACTGGCATATATATTGGAAAACTGCTCTAAAGTCTTTTTCTTATTAACGCTTTTTGTGTTTTATACTCTCCCATCTTATCCCAGCAGTGACTCAGACTCATAGCTTTAGTTTTCCAGATTCCCTTTTGAACTCTTAGATCACTCTTCCTAGGTAGCAGCCAGGGTCTGAAAGTAATTCTTTCTCCTTCATCTTATTAACTTTGGTCTCCTCAAGTAAGGTTTTCTCAGTATTCCATATTCATGAATCAGATTCACATGAAGAATTGATAATTTTAGTGGATAAATGTTCCTCTAAGGGCTGTATACATTCACTAATTTTATATCTTCAGCTGCATTTATATAATACTTTAAGGTTTACAAAATACTTTCATAAGAATTATCTCATTTGATCCTGTGAATGACAGGCAATATCATTTAATCCTGTGAATGACAGGCAATATCATTAGCTTCATTTCACAAATGACACAGCAGAGACTAATAAAGTATTGGAAGAGACTTTTTTTTTTTTTTCTTTTTTGCTTTGGCAATATTGTAGGTTATCTACACTGATAATATTATTTGGAGCCCTTGTTAAGAGATAATGTTTAGGGGTAACCTGTCAGCTGCCTTTTAATCCCTTTTGGTAGGCAAACAAGCTTATTCTCTTTTTATAGTTAAGCCATCCTGAATAATAGACACACATTTCTTGAGTCTTTATATCAAAATTATAAGTTGCACCTTACTGAAAATTTTGCAAAAATAAAAATGATATGATTGAATCTAAAAATTATTGGGCAATTGTTTTTCTTCTCATTCCTCACAAATTCACCAGCATAACAGCAATCCTACTGAAGCAATCTGTAAAAAGTTTAAGATGTAAAATGAGAATGTTGGAGGGTCATATACTTTGAAAATTTGGGGAAGAGTTAAAATGGATGAGGTAGTACTAATGGATAATCTGAAAAGAAATAAAGGGCAGAGAATAAACAGAGGAGAAGGAAGTAACAAAAGCAGGAGCCATTTTCCTGAAAGGATTTTTCAAATTCTAATTCAGAATCTGCAAATTCATAAAGATGAAAACGGAGTTGAAACAGAAACCAATGTGAATAATTGAGAGACAGCTAGAAAGAGAACATTTTCATTTAAGCTCCTCAGTCATCCCCATCTCACCCCATATATCCAAGTAACTGGCACCTGGGATCTTTTCCTGATGATAAATTTGAAATAAATCACCAGGTAAATATTTTGAAAAATTTTATAATTAAGGAAGTGAGATGATTTAGAGGTATTATAAAGGAGGCATAAGTGTTTTGCCTTATTAAGAAAAGAAAAAGAGCTATGTGAAACTCCAGGAAAATAGAAATCTGCCCTAGAAAATCCAGTTACACAGTGTAGGTGCTTTGATTTTAATTATCTTACATTTATGTATAAAAAAATAGCCAAAATTATGAGACATGCAAAAGGAAAGAAAAACTAAAGAATAAAAGAAAACACATACATATTATTAAATAAAGGAATAGAATTACAAGGAAAACAGAGGTTATAAAAGGATAAGAAATTGAGGACATATTTCAGAAAATTGATGTAAAAAAATAAAGAAAATAAAGAATTAATCTAAATGAGTCAACATCTTAATAATAGGAGTTCTTGAAGGAGAAAACAAATGAAATAGCAGGAAAGAAGTTACCAAAGCACATTATTCCACAGAACTGTAAAAACATGTTTTCAAGATTAACAGTGGCTAAGTGCTCAGCTTAATGAATTAAAAAAGTTTCATGCCGAGACAAAACATAATGAAATGTTGCAGCACTAGGAATACAAAGAGAAGAACTAAAAAGCTTCCAGAGGAGAAAAAAATCCAGGTTTCATTAAAATAGTGAGAATCGGACGTCATTGAACTCTTCTACTGCAGTACTGATGGCTAGGACAGAGCAGAGCAAATGTAACACTGCAAAGAGGTCATTTTCAACAAACAACTCTATAACCTGCCATAAAATATAAGGATAGAATGATGACGTATTTAATATAGAATGTCCTAATGATGTTAACATTCATGTACCTTTTATCAAGAAGCTGCTGGAGTTTGCGCTTCACCAAAATTAAGGAAATCAACAGGCGAGGAATATGCAGAATGATGGTGAGGGAAAATTCTTAGATGACAGCTATATGGTTGGCCAAGCAATCCAGATTGGACAGATTGGAGCCAAACAGACAGACAACATCATGAGGGACATTTCCATGGGAAAAAAAAAAAAAATGACATCAGTATGTGACCTGATGTGTTTGATAATAATGACAAGAGGTTTTCTTAGTTGTGTTTGATGATTTTGGGATGAATTTCACCTAGCTTCATAAAAAGTAAGCAAACAAAAAAACACAAGTCCTAAGTCTAGTATGAAGAGGAGAGGAGGTAGCTATATAAAAATTATATTTAAATATAGTGTGCTATTCGAGTGTTAACCAACTTTATAAAGCCACTATAATAAAATCACTGAATATATTCTAAACAAAACTCATTGTATGATATATTCATGAGGATGAGGGTAGACGAGGTATTAAGGACAGGGTCAAGTGAGGTTTAAAAATCTAAAATTGCATCCATGTTTTAGAAAATAAAATAAGAGGAAGGAAATTGTGGCAGAATGGCTCAATTAATTACTGGAGCAGTGAATAAAAATCCTTGACTTTATCTGACAGCCAAAATACTGATCTAATATACATGTTCCAGTTACCTATTGCTCCATAGCAAACCATCCCAAATTTTAGTGGCACAAAGATTCTGAGGACCATTAATTCAGACAAGGCACAGTGAGGAGGCTTGTCTCTGCTCAATGAGGTCTGACACTTCAGCGAGGAAGATGCAGTAGCTAGAGCTCTCATTATTTGGAGGAATTTTCACCCACATGTCTGGCGGTGGATGCCAGCTTTCAGCTGAGATCTCAGTGTTGCCAGAATGTTACCAGAACATCTCCACATAGCCTCTCCAAATGGCCTGAGCATGGTGACTAGATTACAAGAGCAAGCATTCCAAAGGAAACAGAAAGACATTTTATTGCCTTTTATATTCTAGATTTGGAACTTATACAGAGTTACTTCTACTGTAGTAATTGCAAGCCTACCCAGATTCAAGAGGAGGGACCAATGATCCCACTTCTTGATAGTAGGAGAGACCAATGATATGTAAATGGATGCTTTTCAATGAAACTTTTGGGAAGTTCTTTCAAATAAGGGGAGTCACTGAGCACAGGCCTTTCTGTCATTCTTTCTTGTTCATCTTCAAGACTAGAACATGAATATGTAATTAGAGTTATAGTCACCACCTTAGCCCATGAGACAACTTGAAGAGTCATATAGTGTCTGCATAGTCATTTAACAAAAAGCATTAAGCACTTATGTGCAAAACACTTTTTTTTATAGCAACAGAGAGACAATTTTGAACCAAAACAGAAAACAAGCAAACAACAACAAAAATCCCTGCCTTTTCAATTTACATTTGATTGGAATGAAAGACTGAAAATACTTTTAAAAAACAAGGAGGAAAAAAAAACAAGTATCAAATGGTGATAAATACTATAAAAGAAATGGTGAGTGACAAGAATTATGGGAAAGCATAGAACAGAAAATGAGGGAAGACCATGGAGAGAGAGGATGCAATTATAAATAAGTGGTGAGGAAATACCTTACAAACAAAATAATGTTACTGGTTTAAAATTTAGGAGAAGAGGAGGAACCAGCAAAGGAGACTGAGGAAGAAGAGTCTCTGAGGCAGAAGGAAATTGCATCCTTGAAACAAAACAAAGAAAGCATTTCCAGAAGGAGGAAGTGATAAATGATTAGTTAAAACAGAGGAGGGCCAAGAGTTGTCTATTGAGTTTAGGAATGTGAAGATAGGTACTGATGTTGACGAAAGTGGTTTCAGTGAAGTGATTGAGCCAAAACCTAACTTGAATAGGTTCACAAAATAATAGGAAATGAACAATTGGAGACAGCAAGTATAGAAAACTTTCCAAAAGTTTTACTGTGAAAAGGAACAGAAAAAGTTGGTGTCATGAGGATTCTTTCTATAATGGGAAAGTATAAATGTTTATTTGCTGATGGGATTATTTCAATACAAAAATAAAAATTAATTATGTAGGAAAGGGCACAATTGCTGCCACAATATGCTAAGTATGCTAGAAGTGCTGGGATTAATAGACAAAGGGAGGGATCAACCTTGAGAGCTTGAGCAGCTCATCCGCAGAGTATGTGTCTCCAGTGAATGTTTACATGTGATCAGAAAAATAGGGGAAGGAATGTACCAGCACTCCCCTTATCTTCTAGGGGATAGCATTTTATCCCACAAGACTGACATCCCTGGCTCTGAGCACAGGAAGTATTTGTGGGTTCCAGGGAAAGGCAGAAGGCCACTCTTGGACTGCCCCTTATCACAATTAGCGTAGTTATCCTAGCTCTCTTTTGGTTACTGTTTGTGTAGAAAATTGTTCCATCCTTTCACTTTCAACCTACTTGCTTCTTTGAATTTGAGGTGAGTTTCTTATAAATACACATATTTGAGTCATGCTTTTTATCCAGTCTGTTAATTTCTGCTTTCTGACTGGAGAATTTAAGCCACCTTACCTTTAACGAAATTTCCAATAATGCAGAACTTTCTTCTGACATTTCACTGTTTGGTCTTTGTAGTTGTATACCATTTTTTTCCTATCAATTCTTCCATTAATGCCTACTTTTATATTTATTTAAGTTTTTTTATATTAAACCATTTTGAATCCCTTTTCATTTCCTTCTGGATGTTTTCAAGATATCTTTTTTGTGGTTATCATGGAGCTAAAACTTAACATCCTAAATCTATAACAGTTACTTTAGATTTGATACCAATTTAACTTCAGTTTTATCATTACTTTTTACGTACTTGCATTTTAAAAACTTTAAGAAATAAAAAGTTGAGTTACATATCAAAAAATACATTACAATAGTGCTGGTGTTTATAATTACTCATAGGGTTACCTTTACTTAGATATTTATTTATTTATGCCACTTTGATCCAATGTCTAGTATCTTTTCTTTTAGACTGAAGAACTGCCTTTAGCATTGCTTGTAGGGCAGGTCTAGTTGTGATGAACTCCTTCAGTTGTCTTTTTTTAATTATTATTACTTTGAAATGTCTTAATATCACCCTCTTTTTTTTTTTTTTTTTTTTTTTTCATTCAATCACTTTACTAATTTTGATTCCAGTTTCAGATCATAATTATCCCATTTTAACTCTACTAATGACAGATGCAGACTTCAAATGCAAGTACTACCCATATAATCTACTTTTTTTTTTTTTTTAATCATCATTTTATTGAGATATATTGACATACCACGCAGTCATACAAAACAAATTGTACTTTCGATTGTTTACAGTACCATTACATAGTTGTACATTCATCACCTAAATCAATCCCTGACACCTTCATTAGCCCACACACAAAAATAACAAGAATAATAATTAGAGTGAAAAAGAGCAATTGAAGTAAAAAAGAACACTGGGTACCTTTCTCTGTTTGTTTCCTTCCCCTACTTTTCTACACATCCATCCATAAACTAGACAAAGTGGAGTTTGGTCCTTATGGCATTCCCAATCCCATTGTCACCCCTCATAAGCTACATTTTTATGCAACTGTCTTCGAGATTCATGGGTTCTGGGTTGTAGTTTAATAGTTTCAGGTATCCACCACCAGCTACCCCAATTCTTTAGAACCTAAAAAGGGTTGTCTAAAGTGTGCGTAAGAGTGCCCACCAGAGTGATCTCTCGGCTCGTTTTGGAATCTCTCTGCCACTGAAGCTTATTTCATTTCCTTTCACATCCCCCTTTTGGTAATATCACCCTCTTTTGAAAGACCATTTCTCTGGAATAAAATTCTTGGTTGGCAATAATTTTCTTTCAGCACTTTAAATATTTTGTTCAAATGCCTTCTAACTTCCATGGTTTCTAATGTGAAATTAGCGTTTAATTTTTTGGACCCTCCTCTTGTACATGATACGCTGCTTTTCTCTTGTAGCTTTCAAGTCTCTCCTTGTCTTGGCATTCGACAGTTTGACTATCATGTGCCTGGGCTTATTTCTCTTTGACTTTATCCTGTTTGGGTATGCTGGGTTCCCTGAATGTATATGTTCATGTCTTTTGTTAAATTTGGGAAGTTTTCTGTCATTATTTCTTTGAATATTCCTTCTTTTCATTTCTCTCTTTCTTCTTCTACTGGAATGTATATATTGGTAGACTAAATGGTATCCAACAGGTATCCTAGGCTCTTTAGACATTTTTCATTCTTTTCTTTCTCCTCACTCTGAATCATTTCAATTGTATTATCTTCAAGTTCACTGTTTCTTTCTTCTGTCAGTTCTAATCAGCTCTTGAAACACACTAAGGTTTTGTTGTTGTTGTTTTAGTTTCTGTTACTGTGTTCTTCAACGCCAGTAATTCTTTTTGATTCCTTTTTAAAATTTATATACATTTATTAAGATTCTCATATTGTTCATTCATCATTTTCTTGATATCTTTTAGTTCTTTTTCTGTGTTTTCCTTTCTCTCTTTGAACATACTAAAGTCTTTTTTTCTTTAAATCTTTGTCTCATAAGTCCAAAGGTTTGTATTCCTTGTTGACAGTTACTGAAGTTTTATCATATCCTTTTGGATGGGCTATAATTTCCCGTTGTTTGTCTTGCAATCCTTTTTGTATGCTATATATTGTAATATTTTAGGGTGTTAACTCTGGGAATAGTCTCTGATCTGTCTATGCTTTAATTTGTATACAGCTATTGATATGACAGAGATTTTCTTGAGTGCCAGGAGCTAACTAAAGCAACAAAGCAATGCACAAAACACCTTTCACAGACTTCAGGTTCATTCTGGGTTAGCTATTGTTCTCCTTGAGAGTTTAGCCCTCCTGTCAATATGATCATTTTGAGGTCATTAGGAGAAACACACAGGACTCAACTTTACTGAGCCTGAGTAGTGTTCCAGGCTTAGGAAATACTCTGTCCACAGGAATCAAAATGCCCCCTCTGCTCCCTATAAAACAGACTCTCTCCCCTAACCAGGGTACTATATTATATGTCTCAAAGCTGGCAATTCTTTCCTGCAGGCTGCTTTGGTTTAAGTTTTTCTTTCACTGCTTTAGCTTATGCACAAGTTGCATCAGCCTGCAGTGCAGGTTCTGGGAAGGAGAATGAGAAAGGACTGTCCAAGTTCACTACTTCAGACTCCCACTGGATAGATTGGCACTGACATGCAGGCACTCAGTATGTGCAGATGTTACTCTACACCCTCCAGAATAGGACCAGGGACCCATAAAGGGAGTGCAGATCAGTTCCACACCGCACCAGAGTAGGGGTTGGGTAGAGACCAGCAACAGTCCCATGTGCTTCTCCTAATGATATTAAGTAGCATTTTCTTAGTTTGCCCTTTCCCAGTTATTGCTACAGTTTTTGCTATATGTTTGCAGGTTCTCTGGTGTTACAGAAGCCTGGAGCATCTATGCCATCAGTTTGGTTGACTGGAAATCAAGATAGTGTTTTAGTCAATGTCACTATGCATTTGGAATTTAAAGATAAATTTGAGATATGAAGGATTAAATAAAAATAAGATTGAAAACATTTTCCTGTATCTTTGTATATTTTGTAATTGAATTTAATTTGTAAATTTTCTGAGGAAAATCATTTACTTATATATTTTATATAATTTCTCAATTTATAAGATAATATTGACAAATGTTTGGCTCCATAGAAGATTGTATACCCTTACTTTATTTGGGGTTGCCTCATCTTAGGAATCTTAGAGAAATGCAGAAATCATATCAGGATACAGATACCTTTTCCAGCTTCCCTTTTTGCTTGGTTAAAATGAATGATCCAGACTCTCCCAATTGGCTGTGTCTTCCCAGGGTCTTTGAATCTTTATCTAGTTGTGTCAAGAAAGAACTACCTCATTAAATACATTTTGAAACAATGATAATTGCTTTCAAAGTTTCCAGAATATTGGTAGCATTCCTTTGGACCAGATTGGAAGTTTGACTTTGTTTTTGTTTTTGTTTTATTTTTTCCTGACTCTATAGAAAATAATTCTGGTTATTTGGCCATTTTAGAAATATTTTAATTCATTTCCCATTTCCTTTAACTTAAAGCAGTCAAAATTACTTTTTTTTTTGAAATTTGACTGACTTATTGGCAAAATGCAGTTTTTTAAGTTTTTCATCTCCAAAATCACTAGAAGGGCCATTTTTTTCAAAGTAGAATTTTATTACTATTATTATTATCATGTTCAGTCTTTTTTTTTTTTTTTTTGCTTTTTTTATTCACCAGAAAAGGATTTATTTATTTCAGTATTAATGACTGAGAGATGTTGAGGAGGCAGATTTCCAAGTTTTTCTACTACCATTGTAACTGAAGATCTGAAGATCTATAAAAAATTTATCATGTATAGGGTGAATAAACAGAGTCAATTTAAATGTTTGTAATTGTTTTGGCCAAATCCCTATTCATATCAGGAACTTAGGGTAAAGCCTACTTTTACACATTCATGCTGTTTAACATACTTGAGTATATTTTTTTATTCCATATAATTTTAATTCACAAATCATCTCTTTTAAATCAAAATGTCTGAGATAATCATAACTTTATATAGAAAGAAAGTATCTAAATGGAAAATATGAGCACTGTGTTAAAACTGCTGTTAATCAGAAGGAATATGAATAATTTAAGGGTTAAATTATCTGCTTTGGTTTTGAGATATTGAAGTTATTGATTCATTCACATCCCTACAGCTGGGAACAACAGTGACTGGTTAAGGCTGCACAACAGTGCCCTAAATGGAATTCTGTGTATTTAAAAGGGCCTTAAAAAGTAGTTCCAGGGAAGGTGGCTATGTAGGGGGCTGCAGTACTCACCCCTCCTCCAAAAACAGGTACTGGACAGGCATAAACTGTCTGAAACAACTGTTCTGGGGCTACAGAGGCCAGTGGAGCAAGGTATAGCATCCAGAGAAGAGCAGGATGAAAAGTCTGAGACACTGCAGTAAAACATTTTAAGTAAATTGCTCAGCAGCCACTGCTGGCACTCATTCCCTACTCTCAAGGCGGATCACCTGAATTTGGTTCATGGCTGGCTCCTGTGGATGGAGAGGAACATGGAAGCCCACTTCCCCAAGAACAGGGAGGGGTGGTGAGGTTGTATACTGATCATGGCTCTTGTAGCAAGTTTAGATCACTGAGTCCTGGGCGCTTTCAGCCCTCTCCAGACAGGGACAGTGATGCCACTATAGGGGCGGAGGTAGTGGTGATTCAAAGAAGCAGGGCCTACATAGGGCCATGAGGGCAGCTTCAAGGAGTCATCAAAAAGGCTTTCTGACATTCTCCCTGAACTTCTCCCCAGTGTTCTTTGGAATTGATCTGTGAACCTTTCATGGATCTCTGGTCCTGTTTTGTCTGGGAAATATTGGCTTGGAAAGTTTTCTGCAGAGTGACCCTCTTCCCAGACTTTGTCCTCCAGGTAAAACAGCTAGAGACAGTGACAGAGAGTGAAAAAAAATTACAGAGGCAAAACAAAAATAAACAGAACATATCAAGATTCACAGAGAAGGAACTAAGGAAAGGAAGATTGCCCCTAGGGGTGAAAAAACTGCACAAATAGTGCAATCTTAAAAATTAAAAATTGCATGGCACACCCATGGCAAGAAGAAGAAGAAGAAGAGCTGAAAAATCTGATTGGCCAAACACAGGCAATTAATAAAGTCTAGAACAAGTTGAACCAAGTATGAGAGAAGAGCCTTAACACAAAGCCAATCTACAATAAAGCCCTAGGCAAGAGAGAGATGCTGGCCTTCAGAATAAGCTCATCAAGATAATCAGATGCCTGACATCAGCAAAAAATTATAAGACATACTAAGAAAAAGGAAGTTATGGCCGAATTAAAGAAACAAATTAAAACTTCAAAGCAGACACAGAAGTTGGAACAACTAAATAAAAATGTTCAAATAAATCTCCTAAATCAATCCAAGAAGACAAAGGAAAATATGCCTGAAGAGATAACGGATATTAAGAAGACAATGTCAGTGCCACATTGAAGGTGAACACGATTGAAAGGGGTGTTCTGTTTGCTATTATGCAAAATACAGCATGGACTGGCTTTTATATAGGGGGTTTATTTGGTTACAAAGTTACAGTCTGAAGGCAAAGAAAATGTCCAAATTAAGGCATCAACACAAGTATACCTTCAATGAAGAAAGGCCAGTGGTGTCCAGAAAACCTCTGTTAGCTGGTGTCTGCTTGCTTCTAGGTTGCATTTCAAAATGGCTTTCTCCCAGGATGTTTCTCTCTAGGCATCTGGGGGTGTTCTCTTCATTTCTCCCAGGCAAACTCTGGATTAGCAAAAGTCTACTTTTCAATTCCAAAATATCTCTCTCAGCTGCAACTCCAATGTCAGGGGTCCACAAATCCAAGCATGTCTAAGCATCAGCATCAGCAAAAGTCTGGGCCTGTGTGGCTCTTTTATATGGCCCCAGTGATTTAATTAAGACCCACCCTGAATGGATGGGAATTATCCAATCAAAGCTCTTGCCCACAGTTGATTGAGTTACATCTCCATGGAAACAATCAATATGTTCCCACCTAATCAACACTAATACAGAATGTATCCCACAGGTGAGCACTACAAATATAAATAAGTGTTTACATGATCAACTTTTAAGGTATGACACTGGTACAAAGAGTTAACAACAGAGTGGTATATGGGGAAAACTATTGCATACTGTAGACTATATTTAATAGGAATACCTTACCAGTACCACACCAAGGATAAATAACTGGGGGCTGATAAGAGCTTTGAGGTGTTTTGGGTTATGATAATTGTCTAAAATTGAGAGTGATGATTGTACAGCTAAGTGAAGATAACATTAAACATTGTTTATCTTGGATAGAATGCATGCTTTGTGAAAATAGGAACCCCCTACTTAATAACTCAAGCCCTGAATCTTGGGGCTTGCTCTTGTGAAACTTATGGCTGTAAAATGGAGGCTAAGCCTATCTATAATTTTGCCTAAGAGTCACCTCCAAAGAACCTCTTTTGTTACTCAGATGTGGCATTACTCTCTGTAAGCTCAACTCTGCAAATAAATTCAATACATTCCCCCTTACAGGGACATGACTCCCAGGGGAGTGAGTCTCCCTAGTGATGTGGGACACGACTCCCAGGAATGAGCCAGGCCCTGGCATTGAGGGATTGATAATGTCTTCTTTACCAAAATCAGGAAAAGAAAGATAACAAAATAAGGTTTCAGTGGCTAAGAGATTTCAAATAGAGTTGAGAGGCTATCCTGGAAGTTACTCTTATGCTAGATATTTCAAATGGCCACAGTAAGCCAGGCCCTAATCAACAGTAGTCCCCAAAATACTAAAGAATACCTAGAGCCCTATGTGAGCCTCTATAAGTTTCACTCTCTAAGTTTATTTTTCAGAAACTTAAATCCTCCAGTGTTCCTATGTCAGAAAAGTCCCCAAACCCAGAGGCAACAGCCTCTTCAAGAATGTCAACCAGATGCATCCCTTTTCAATATGAAGTTAGGGAGGTCACTGCCTAGATACCCCTGAAGATTGAGACAGTGATCAAATGAAAGGAAGGGGTTGAAACAGACATGATAGGATTTAACAAAGGATTACAAAACTGAATCTTTATAAATATTCTTTTCAGTCTCTAGGGTATTAGAATAGCTAGAAGTAAATAACTCACATAGTAGAACTGTAACCCATAACATTCTTTGAAATTTGCTCTATAACTGCTTATTAATTGTATTTTGAAACTTACCATCTTTCAGTATATATTTTATATTTCACAATAAGGAAATAGCTGAAATTGTAAAACTATAACCCATAAATTTCTTTAAAATTTGCTCTCTAACTGCCTATTAAATTGTACCTTGAAAATTATCACTGTTCTCTATATATGTTACATTTTACAGTAAAAAAGAAGAAAATGAGTGAACATAAAGAATTTGAAAGTATGAATAGAAAAATTAAAAAAAAATTATGGAAATGAAAGGCTCAGTAAAGAAATTAAAAATACACTAGCAGTAAGCAATAGCATATTTGAACAGGTAGAAGGAGTAATCAGTGGGCTAGAAGAGAGGACAATCAGAATCTCACAGACAGAAAAATAGATAGAGAAAAGAATGGAAAACATTGGTCAGGGTCTTAGAGAATTGAATGACAGCATGAAGCAGGGTCTTAGAGAATTGAATGACAGCATGAAGCATATAAACATACATGTCATGGGTGTCCCAAAAGGAGAAGAGAAGGGAAAATGGGCAGAAATAATAATGGAGGAATAAAAGGGGAAATACACTGGAAGAAATCACAATCATAAATATGTATGCACCTAACAAAGATGCCTGAAAATATGTGAAGCAAACACTGGGAAAATGGAGAAATAGCTGTCTCTATAATTATAGTTGGAGACATCAACCAACACTCTCATCAATAGATAGAACAACTAGACAAAGAATCAATATAGAAGCAGAGAACTTGAACAATATGACATGAACCAGAGCTAACACACATATATAGACTATCACCCCAAAACAGCAAGATATACATTCTTCTCAAGTGCTCATGGATCATTCTCCAGAACAGACCAAATGTTGGGTCAAAAAACAAGGTTCAATAAATTTAAAAAGATTGATATCATACAGAGCAATTTCTCTGACCATAATGGAATGAAGCTGGATATCAATAGCAAGTAGAGAAATGTAAAATTCACAAGTATAAGGAAGTTTAATAAGACACTTTTAAACAACCAGTGGGTCAAGGAATAAATTACAACATAAATCAGTAAATATCTCAAGATGAATAGAAACATGGACACAACATATCTAAACTTGGGTACAGCAAAAACAGAGCTGAGAGGGAAATTTATATCCCTAAACACCTACATTAAAAAAGAAGAAAGAAGCCCTGATACTTCCCAAAATAATTTGGGCAGAGAATAAAAATGTACTTGCAATGCCCCCTTGAGGGACTGGGGGAAAATGTGTAAATATTAAACTTCCCCACCTGCAGAATTACTGATATTCTCACAACTATTGGAGACTACCAATTTAGAAGGCCAAGCCCTCAATCTTGGGACTTACCTTTATAAAGCTTGTTACTGCAAAGGAGAGGCTAAGCCTACTTGTAATTGTCCCTAAGAGTCATCCCCAGAAAACCTCTTTTTGCTCAGATGTGGCCTGTCTCTCTAAGCCAACTCTGCAGGTAAACTCACTGCCCTCCCCCCTGTGTGGGATATGACTCTCAGGAGTGTAAGTCTCCCTGGCAACACAGAGTATGACTCCCAGGAATGAATCTGGACCTGGCATCATGGGATAGAGAACATCTTATTGACCAAAAAGGGGATGCAAAATGAAACAAAATAAAGTTTCAGTGGCTGAGAGAATTCAAATAGAGTTGAGAGGTCACTCTGGAGGGCACTCTTATGTGTTACATAGATATCCCTTTTCAGTTTTCAATGTATTGCAATAGCTAGAAGGAAATACCTTAAACTGTTGAACTGCAACCCAGTAGCCTTGATTCTTGAAGACAATTGTATAACTATATAGCTTACACAGTGTGACTAGTGTGATTGTGAAAACTTTGAGGCTCACACTTCCTTTATCTAGTGTATGGACAGATAAATAGAAAAATGGGGACAAAAATTAAATGAATAATGGGGGTAGAGAGGTATGGGATGCTTTGGGTGTTCTTTTTTACTTGTAATTTTATTCTTATTTTTATTTTTTTGGAGTAACAAAAATGTTCAAAAATTATGGTGATGAATGCACAACTGTATGATGGCACTGCGAACAAATGATTATCTTCTATGGATGACTGTATGGTATGTGAATATATCTTAATAAAGCTGAATTTTAAAAAAAAGAAGGAAGAGCTAAAGTCAAAGACCTAATTACAGACCTGGAGGAACTAGAAAAAGAACAGCAAGCTAATCCCAAAGCAAGCAGAAGGAAAAAAAAAAATAACAAAGATTAGTGCATAAATAAATAAAATTGAGAATAAAACAATATAGAGACTTAACATAAAAAAGTTGGTTCTTTGAGAAGATCAATAAAATTGGCAAACACTTAAATAGACTGACAAAGTAAAAAGGAGAGGAGATGCAAACAAATATAATCATAAGTGAGAGGGGGCATTGCTACTGAGATCACAGAAATAAAAAGGATCACAAGAGGATATTATGATCAACTGTGCGCCAACAAATTAGGCAAATTTGATGAAATGGACAAATTCTTAGAAACACATGTACAGCCTACACTGACTCTAGAAGAAGTAAAAGACACCAACAGACCAATTACAAGTAAAGAGATTGAATCAGTCATTAAAAACCTCGTAACAAAGAAAACTGCAGGATCAGATGGCTTCACAGGTGGATTCTACAACTCATTCTTAGAAGAATTAAGACTGCTCCTGTTAAAGACCTTCCAAAAAAAATTAAAGAGGAGGGAATACTACCTGATTCTCCTATGAAGCTAATATCAGCTTGATACCAAAGCCTGGTAAAGATACTACAACTGAAGATAATTACAACCAATCCATCTAACAAATATAGATGCAAATATAGTCACCAAACTACTTTTAAATTGAATCCAACAGCACACTGAAATAATTACATTGATTAAGAGTGTTTTATTCCAGGTATGCAATGGCATGTAACATAAGAAAATCAATTAACGCAATACACCACTTTAACAAATTGAAGGGGAAAAAAATACTTGATACTCTCAATAGACACAGAAAAGGCATTCTACATAATCCAACATCAGTTCTTGATAAAAACACTGCCAAAGTTAGAAATAGAAGGAAAGTTCCTCAGCAAATAAAGGGCATATATGAAAAACCAACAGCTAGCACCATCTTCAATGGTAAAAGAATGAAAACTTTCCCTCTAAGATCTGGAATAAGCAAGGAGCCCCATGTCACCACTATTATCCAACATTGTGCTAGAAGTAGTAGCTAGAGCATTTAGGAAAGAAAAAGAAATACAATGCATCCAAATTAGAAAGGAAGAAGTAAAACTCACTATTTGCAGTGACATGATCTTATATGTAGAAGGCCCCATTACATCTATGACAAAGCTACTAGAGCTAACAAACAAGTTCAGCAAAGTGGTGGAATACAAGATCAATGCACAAAAATCAGTATTGTTTCTGTAAAATAATGAGCAATATTAGGAGTGTATCAAGAAAAATTTCCATTTATGAAAGCATCTAAAAGAATGAAATATCTAAGAATAAATTTTACTGAAGATTTAAAGGACTTATACACAAAGAACTACAAAACCTTGCTAAAAAAAATCAAAGAAGACCTAAACAAATGGAAGAACATTGCAAGTTCATGGATTGGGAGACTAAATGTCATTAAGATGTCAATTCTATCTAAATTGATTTAAGGATTAAATGCAATCTCAATAAAAATTCTAACAGCCTATTTGCAGAAATGGAAAAGCCAATTATCAAAATTATTCATAAGGGTAAGGGGCCCCAACGACCCAAAGCATCTTGTAAAAGAACAAGGAAAATGGAGATCTCATATTCCCAGACTGTAATGCACATTACAAAGCTACAGTAGTCATAACAGCATAGTATGGCATAAGGATAGATGTATTGACCAATGGAATCAAATTAAGAGTTCAGAATAGACCATCACATCTATGGCCAATTGATATTCAAGAGGGCTGCCAAGTCCACTCAACTGGGACAGAATAGTCTTGTCAACAGATTGTGCTGGCAGAAATGGGTATCCGTATGCAAAATATGAAAGAGGACCCATATGTTATACCTTATATAAAAATTAACTAAAATGGCTCAGACCTAAAAGTAAGACCCAGGACCATGAACTCTAGGAAGAAAATGTAGGGAAGCATGTCAAAGGTCTTGTGGTAGATGATGTTTTCTTAGAGTTTACATGCAAAGCACAAGCAACAAAAGAAGAAATAGATAAATGGGACCTCCTCGAAATTAAAAAATTTTCATGCTTCAAAGGAGTTTGTCAAGAAAGTGAAAAGGAAGCCTATTCAATGGGAGAAAATATTTGGAAACCACATAGCTGATAAAGTTTTAACATCCAGAACATATAAAGAAATCCTACAACTCAACAATAAAAAGACAAATGACCTAATTTTAAAAAAGGCAAAAGCCTTGAATAGACATTTTTCCAAAGAGAAAATACAAATGACTAAAAAAGCACATGAAAAGACACTCAACATCACTGACTATTCAGAAAATGCAAGTCAAAACTATGAGATATTATATCATGCCTACTAGCATGGCCACTATAAAAAAAGCACAAAAAACTACAAGTGTTGGAGAGGGTGTGGAGAAACAGGAATACTTATTCAATGTTGGTGGGAATGTAAAATGGTGCAGCCACTGTGGTTTGGTGGTTCCTAAGAAAGCTATGTAGAGGATTGCCATATGATCTAGCAATCTCACTACTAGGTATAAACTCCAAAATTGAAAGCAGAGATTTGTTTTTGTTTGGTAAAGCTGACAAAATGCAGTACATCAGAAATGGGTTGGCTTTTACAATGGGGATTTATTAGCTTACACATTTACAGTCCTAAGGGCATGAAAATGTCCTAATTAAGGTATCAAAAAGATGAAGTCTTCTCTGAAGACTGGTTACCACAAACTTGGGCTCCTCTGTCAGATAGCAAGGCACATGGCAACATCTGCTGGTCCTTCTCTCCCAGGTTTCCTTGCTTCAGCTTCTGGCTTCAATGGTTTCCTCTCAGCTTCTCTTGGGCTTTTTCTGTGTGCTTGTCTTAATTTCATCTCTTAGTTTCTGTATGTGTTTTATCCTCTTAAAAAGAACTTCAGCAAGAGGATCAAGACTTACCGTGAGGGAGGAGCTAAGATGGCGGCATAGAGAGGAGTGGAAGATTGTTAGTGCCCCCTGGAAAAATTCAAAAATGACCAAAAACTAGTAATTAACCTGGAATAACTGTGGGGAGACAAACGTGACTGTCCACTCATCATCCACCAACCTGAATTGGGAGGAATGCCCGAGATCGCAGCATAAAATCTGTAAGTAAAAACTACGGACCCGTGCTGAGAGCTGAGAGCCGAGAGTCCCTCCCTCATGGAAGCCTCGTGGTGCTAGAGAGCAGCACTCTCTCAGCCCAGCTCCAACTGGGGTTTTAATGTTAACTGCTCAATACAGACAGTGAATCCTCAATGAGCAGACAGAGGCTTTTGTTGACAACTGACCTTGGGAGCGTCAGGGGCCATATCTGTCTCAGGATGGGGAGCCCAGAAGATAGGGTGCTATCTCTGTGATGGGTGAACCTGGAAGCTTTTCTGTCCCTTTCTCTCTCTGTGGAGAAAACCTCAGCTGTTTTCAGCCCACAGCCCTTTGCAGTAAAGACAGTCTCAGCCATTTTAAAATCAAAACACTTTGATCAGCAGAGTCAGAGAAACAAAGAACTTATTGATATGCAAATGACCTCTCTGGAGGGAGAATAGCTTCCCAAGAGGAAAGGGAGGGGCCTAGCTCTACTGCCTGCCTTTAGGAACCAGACCTCAAAGCCTGGGGGAGGAGAGCCACAGGCCACACCCTCTTACACCAGCAGGTGACAGGCTGACAGGTGCACCTTCTGGCAGAAAAACAGAGGTGTGTCAGTCCTCTAAGAAGAACCATCAGGGAAACTGGATACTGAATATTTCCTCCTTCTGTGACCTGAGCCTGTTCTCATCTGGGAAAACCTTATTGGGCTGGCCTAGGGGGACAGATGCCTAGACAACAGAAAACTACAACCTACATTAAGAAAAAGAAGTTATGGCTCAGTCAAAGGAACAAACATACACTTCAACTGAGGTGCAGGAACTTAAACAAATAATGCTAAATCAATTCAAAAAGTTTAGAGAAGATTTTGCAAAAGAGATAGAGGCTGTAAAGAAAACACTGGGCATACATAAGGCAGAAATCAAAAGTTCAAAAAAACAACTAGTAGAATCTATGGAAATGAAAGGCACAACACAAGAGAAGAAAGACACAATGGAAACATACAACAGCAGATCTCAAGAGGTAGAAGAAAACACTCAGGAACTGGAGAACAAAACACCTGAAAGCCTACATGCAAAGGAGCAGATGGAGAAAAGAATGAAAAAATATGAGCAACATCTTCAGGAACTTAAGGATGAAACAAAGTACAAGAATGTACATATCATTGGTGTCCCAGAAGGAGAAGAGAAGGGATAAGGGGCAGAAGCAATAATAGAGGAAATAATCAATGAAAATATCCTATCTTTTATGAAAGACATAAGATTACAGATCTAAGAAGCTCAGCGTACTCCAAACAGAATAGATCTGAATAGGCCTACACCAAGACACTAATAATCACATTATCAAATGTCAAAGACAAAGAGAGAATCCTGAAGGCAGCAAGAGAAAAGCAATCCAACACATACAAAGGAAGCTTAATAAGACTATGTGGAGATCTCTCAGCAGAAACCATGGAGGCAAGAAGGAAGTGGGGTGATAAATTTAAGATGCTGGAAGAGAAAAACTGCCAACCAAGAATCCTATATCCAGCAAAGCTGTCCTTCAAATTTGAGGGAGAGCTCAAAATATTTTCTGACAAACAATGAGAGACTTTGTGAAGACACCCACTGTACAGGAAATACTAAAGGGCCCACTACAGAGTGATAGAAGACAGGAGTGTGTGGTTTGGAACACAATTTTGGGAGATGGTAGCACAACAATGTAAGTACACTGAACAAAGATAACTGTGAATATGGTTGAGAAAGGAAGGTTGGAAGCGTGTGAGACACCAGAAGAAAGGAAGAAAGATAAAGACTGGGACTATGTAACTTGGTGAAATCTAGAGTGTTCAACAATTGTGATAAAATGTACAAATATGTTCTTTTATGAGGGAGAACAAGCAAATGTCAACCTTGCAAGGTGTTAAAAATGGGGAGGCATTGGGGGAGGGATGCAATCAATGTAAACTAGAGACGGTAACTAACAGAATCATTGTATTATGCTCCCTTTAATGCAACAAAGGCGATATACCAAGGTAAATGCAGATAAGAGGGGGGGATAGGGGAGGCATGTTAGACACTTGACACTGGTGGTGTTGTCTGACTCTTTACTCTACTTTGATTTAAGGTTATTTTTCCTGTTGCTGCTTCCTAGCTGTCATTGTTTCTTCCTCTTTCTTTTGCCTCTCTACCTTCTTTGACTCTCCCTCCTGCCTTGTGGAAGAAATGCAGATGCCCTTATATACAAAGTGGTGAAGTTGGTGAACACGTAAATATGTGACCATACAGAGAACCATCAATTGTTTACTTAGGATGGAATGTATGATGTGTGAACAAAACCATCTTAAAAACAAAAAAGGGTTGATGACAAAACCTTGAGGGCAATATACTGAGTGAAAAAAGCCAGACACATAAGGACAAATATTGCAGGGTCTCATTGATAGGAACTAATTATAATATGTAAACTCATAGACATGAAATATAAAGTACCAAGATATAGGACAAGGCTTAAGAATGGGGAGCGGTTGCTTAGTATGAGCAGAATGTTCAACTAGGATGAACTTAAATGTTTGGAAATGAACAGAGATGTCGGTAGCAAGATGTGAGAATAACTAACAGTGCTGAATGGTGCATGAATCAGGAGGAAAGGGGAAGCTCAGAGTCACATATGTCACCAGAAGGAAAGTTGGAGGTCAAAAGATGGGAATGCATAAAACTGAAACTTATGGTGGTCAATGTCCATGATTAACTATACAAATATTAGAAATCTCTTCCATGAACCAGAACAAATATATGACAATACAATTAGAAGTTAATAATAGAGGGGCATATAGGGAAGAAATATATACCTATTGCAAACTATATACTACAGTTAGTAGTATTTCAACGTTCTTTCACAAACAGTAACAAATGTACTATACCAACACTATGAGTCAAAAGTTGAGGGGGCTTAGTTAGGGATATGGGAGGATTCGAGTTTCCTTTTCTTTTTTCTTTTTTTCTTTTTTCATCTTTCAGTTTATTTCTTGTCTGGAGTAATGAAAGTTTCTAAAAATTGGACAAAAATTAAGTGTGATGATAGATGCACAGCTGAATGAGGTTACCAGGGGCAACTGATTGTACGCTTTGGATCTTTGGATAATTGTATGGTATCTGAACAATCCCAATAAAAATTAAAAAGGAAAAAAAAAATAAATCCCACCCTGAATGTGGCGGGTCACATCTCAATTGAAATAATCTAATTGAAGGTTTCCGCCTACAATAGGTCTACACCCATATGAATGGATTAAAAGTATATGGTTTTTCTCTGGATATGTTACAGCTTCAGATTACCACAGGACTCAACAGGCATTTTCCCACTGACGTTCACAGCAGTATTATTCACAATTTACGAAAATGGAAGCCACTTCAGTGTCCATCAGCTGATGAATGGATAAACACAATATGGCATATATACATGATGGAATATTATTCAGCTGTAAGAAGGAATGAGGTCCTGATGCATGCAAGAACATGGATGAACCTTCAGGACATTATGTTGAGTGAAGTAAGTCAGACATAAAAGGATAAAAATTGTATGATCTCACTGATATGAACTAATTATAATAAGCAAACTCATAGAATCTGTATGTAGAATATAGGTTATCAGGAGATAGAATGGCAGTAAACAAAGGGGATCTGATGCTTAGTTTGTGCAGAATTTCTATTCAGGTTGATTGTAAATGTTTGGAAATGGACAATGGTGATACTAGCACACTATTGTGAGTATAATTACCAGCACTGAATTATGTTGGTGAATGCGGTTGAAAGGGGATGTTTTGGGTTGTGTATGTTACTAGAAGGAATGTTAGAAGATAAAACATGGGGCTGTATAACACAGTGAATCCTGTTGTGGATGATGGACTGTGATTAATAGTACAACTGTAAGAATGTTCTTTCTTGAGTTATAACAAATATACTACTCTATTAAAAGATGTTAATAATAAGTCAATATTTGGGAAAAAATCCAATGTAAACTATGGACTATACTTAGTAATATTTTTAATATTCTTTCAGCAATTATAACAAATGTATCATACTAAAGCAAAGTGTCAATAAAAGGGGGGTATATGGGAACGCTGTATTTTTCACTTGACTTTTCCATAAATTCACAACCTCTTACTAAAAATAATAACATAAAAACATTATGCTAAGTGAAAGAAACCAGAAACAAAGTACTACATATATTATGACAATATTTATAAAATGGTAAATATAAATAAATTTACAGAGACGGGTGAAAAAAGCCCTTCAGAAAACAAGCCTGGAAGGAAATAATCATCTGGAGAAGATGGAAGCTTTGCATTTAAGGACTATTTAGTGACTACCTGATCTGGATATGCCACTAAACACTGGATATAGACTGACCCACCCCTAGGGAACAATTTGAGTAATTGTCCTATCCAAACATTGCTTCAAGGACTCCTTTGGTATAAGAAGACTATAGTAAGAGATCTATTTTGGCTGTGGTTTGACATTCATATACACATACACTGGATAGCAGTTGTAGAGAAGATTTCTCAAACATCTATGTGCATATGAATCATTCCAGGATCTTGTATGTATGCAGATTCTAATTCAGGTTGTCTGGGTTTTGAGAGTCTGCATTCCCAGCAAACTCCCAGGTGATACGATACTATTTCACACATCACACTTTTGAAGCAAGCAAAAGTATAATATCAAGAGACGTTGATACAAAAGAAGGTTGAAAAAAAAAGAAGCTATCACTACACTAAACAAGAAGTCAAAATGTGAAGTATGTATATATATATACACACAGACACACACACATACACACACACATATATACATACATACATATATATGTACATATATATATATTTAAAATCCTTAAGTATATTCCTTTTTTTCCCTCTCCTAGTTTATACTTTTCTTACACAGGTATGGCTGTTGTTTTTTTAAGTTTAGATAATTAATAATATCTTACTTAAACATGACCTGGTAAATTATTAGTTAAAAGAAAAAGAAAAAGTTATGCATATTCTCTAGGTGTATATGCCTGACATTTTATATAATCATCATTTAATGCCTATAATCAGTATTTCTTGCATAAGATTATTCATCTTCTATATATAGAAAGATAATCCAGTTTTGCACCTAGCAGTGATTATCTCAAAATGGATTCCATTATTTACCACCTACTTGTGGTCAAGGAAAGTTGTTATAGCCTGGGTTTCAATTTCCCTAGATACAAAATGTCAGAGGGTGTTGTGGGGGTTTAATGAAATAAAGTAGGTAAAGTGTCTGTTGCAAATCTTATATTAATTAAGTGTCTGTCTTTGCCATCAAATACCTTAAAATATTTTCTTAAACATTTAGATTTTTGACAATCCTTAAAGTATTTTGCCCAGGTCATATTTCTCCTTAACTGTATTTGATAATAAATGCAATTTGGGAAAGAAACATGCTTATGTTTAACCCCTACCTTATTTAGCTAAGTAGTATTTAAGAATTCTCTGATGTTCCAAAATAATTAGTCATATTCAAGCATTTAAAAATCTCTTTGCATCCACTCTATCCTAAAGAAATAAAAAATTGATTCAGAACAAAAATAAGCTCTAATCTTCAAAGGATTCACTGTTTAAAGAAATTATTTTAAAAAAAGATCAATTTTGCAACATGGCTATACCTAACTTATGTAACTGGTATGTTTTATATGACCATTCAAACTCTATGAATAATTATCAACTGTTTACCTGGTTGTGAGGTTTTCTCAAAGCTCTTATTTATCAACTAAGTGAACTAAGTGTACATAGGCAACTTCTTGTCACCAGGAGACTCAGACTGGCAAATCTAGATCTGGCTACATGTATATAACAGGGAAGTCAATGCAAATAAAGGAGTTTTTATAGGTCTGTTTTTTACATTGAACATTATTATCTCTTTCTTCCTAAATATTATAAATTGAAGAAAGTACATCAAAAACATAATAAAATAAAATCTTGGATTTTACTTCCTGAAGAACAAGAGAGCTATTGCCTCATCAACTCATAATAGCCATGGATGCTGCCTAAATTTGTTATATGTGTGTGTGTGTGTGTGTGTGTGTGTGTGTGAATTTCAAACACAAATGTGTTAATATTATGATTTTCAACTAAACTTATCCAGTTTGATTTTGGCTATATAAATACACTCAAGCACTTGTGTTATAATGCATCTAGTGGATTTTAAACCTGAGAAAATTTGAATTTATGACTGTTGGAAAATTTATACTTCTCTTTTTATTAAAAGATTTTAAAGGTTAACAAGTAAAGCAGGCAATCAGCATTTTGTAGAATAAATATGAGGAAAGCTAAGTCTCCTGTAGAAATTAATTTTATAAGCCGATTCTTAAAGATTGATGTTTAAATAATTAAAAAAGCAAAGTCTGAAGTTTCAAGTGTAAGAACCCTGAAGCCAAAAATTCTAACATGGGCAAATCCTCCACCATTAGTGACCTTGGGATACAGCAAAACAGAACATGAAAGGACTCCACCAGTAAAGCCCTCAGAAATTAGAGGGAGATGAATCCAGAAAGATTCCCATAATCTTACGGTAAAGGTTTATAACAAGTCTGATTAATAAGGAAGTAGAAAAAATGTGTGAATAAATCCCTGTATATCTTTTGAGATTCATTTTATATGATTATGCATAGCAAACTATATGAAGTCTTGTGAGAAGGTAAACATTCATTCACTCTCAACACATTATTAACAGATACCCAAAGTTCCCTATTAAAGATATCCCTATTTTTTTACAGATATTACATTTTTTTTAGGTAGATATTTGAACCAGGTAGAAACCTTGTGCTACTGATTCCTTGACTGTGTGTCACTGAAAGCTGTTCTGACATGGTTGCCTTCTTATAGTATCACTATTTGCAAATCCATTTCAGTTCTGGCATAGCCCCACATTTAAAGTTCACAATGTGTAGAGTAATTATCATTTGAATATTATGAAAGTTCACTTCTCTCCCGTAACCCAAGACATGTTTCTCCAGATTTGTGTCCTATTACAGCTCTGCCTTTATCTTAGCCCCTGTGCTGTCTTGTGTAGTGTTCTGCATCTGAATATTCTGTCCAAATGGTATGCACATGTTCTAGTTTGCTAATGCTGTCAGAATGCAAAACACCCGAAATGGATTGGCTTTTATAAAAGGGGGTTTATTTGGTTATACAGTTACAGTCTTAAGGCCATAAAGTGTCCAAGGTAACACATCAGCAATCGGGTACCTTCACTGGAGGATGGCCAATGATGTCTGGAAAACCTCTGTTAGCTGGAAAGGCATGTGGCTGGCATCTGCTCCAAGTTCTGGTTTCAAAATAGCTTTCTCCTAGGATGTTTCTCTCTAGGCCACAGCTCCTCTTCAAAATGTCACTCTCAGTTGCTCTTGGGATGTTTGTCCTCTCTTAGGTTCTCCAGAGCAAGAATCTCCTTTCAACAGCTGTCTTCAAACTGTCTCTCATCTGCAGCTACTCTCTCAGCTTCTGTGCATTCTTCAAAGTGTCCCTCTTTGCTGTAGCTCCTCTTCAAAATGTCACTCTCAGCTGCACTGAGTTCCTTCTGTTTGTCAGCTCATTTATATGGCTCCAGTGATGTAATTTAGAGCCATCTTGAATGGGTGGGGCAACACCTCCATGGAAATTATCCAACCAAAGTCATTACCCACATTTGGGTGGGGCACATCTCTATGGAAACACTCAAAGAATTGCAATCTAATTAACATTGATACGTCTGCCCATACAAGATTGCATCAAAGAATATGGCTTCTTCTGGGGGACATAATACATTCAAACTGGCACATTCCACCCCCTGGGCCCCAGAAAAACATATTATTTCCAAATACAAAATACATTCATCCCATCACAAGATCACAAAAACTTAAATCATTTCAGTAACAATAGTTAAGTACAAGATCCCATCAAAATCAATTACAGGTGTGGTAAGCCTTAAGGCATAATTCTCCTTTAGCTGTGGATCTGTGAACTTAGAACAAGTTATGTGCTCCCAATATACAAAGGAGGGACATTAATAGGATAAACATTCCCTTTGCTATAAGAAGAAAGATTAGGGAAAACAGGGTTAACAGGACCAAAACAGATCCTAAAATCCACAGGACAATTCCATTAGATTTCAAAGTCTGAGAGTCATTTACAGAATGACGTTGCATCCTTGGGGCTTCAGAGAGCAGGATCCTAACCCTTCTTAAGGGCCTTTTCGGTAGCCCTTTCCTCTCCAAATGCTGGGATGAGTTCTCCAACATATCCACACTTTGGGGAGACCACCTTCTTGGCCCCACATTCCTCAAACAGGGACAGTACAGTGGGTGGCAGCGAGGCTCTCCACAATTCCCTGGGAATGAGCTCCACCCTCTTTGGGGCCTGGGGTGGCAAAACTCTTCTGGAGCATCCAAGTGGAAGGCCCACCCTCGACCTCCAGGGCAAACTCACTCTTTTCATGTGTGTGGGCCATTCCACTCTCCCAACCCAAGGCCTTTTGACTCCAGGCCTCAACCTCCATGGCTCTGTCTTTGAAGAACTTTTTCCTTCAATTTGTTCCTTGTCTTTCTCCTCCAGTCCCAACTGGCAGCAGCTCTGTCTGTAAAACACTTGCAAAAATTCTGTTGGCTTCACATGAAGCACACAGTGGTCAAAGCCATCAGACAATGAGGCTTTCCACAAATCCTTTCTGCTTAACTCCTTTTCCAGTCTTGGCTTGTACTGAAATGGCAGCTGGGTTCCATGTTTGGTTACATCCTCATGTTGGGCTGTTGCTTCTGGGGTTTTATTCCCTGGAAGCCCAGAGTTTTTCAGGCCATCAATTTCTGGTTTCTTTGAAACCAAGAGTTCCTTTCTCAGCTTATCTCTGTCCTCTCACATTTTACTATAAGCTGCAAGTAAAAGCCAGGCTACTTCATCTATATTTTGCTTGGAGATCTCATCAGCTAAATATTCCAGGTCATTGCTTTCAAATTCTGCCTTCCATCCAACACCAGGACTCAATCTTGCCAAATTTTCTGCCACTTTGAAACAAGGATCACCTTTCTCCCAGTTTACAACAACACAGTCATCATTTTTCCTCAAGGCCTCATCAAAAGTATCTTTAGAGTCCATATTTCCACAAACAGTCTCTTCAAAGCAGTTTAGGCCTTTGTATCAAGCTTCTCACAGTTCTTCCAGAATCTTCCCCTTATCCATTTAAAAAGCTGTTCCAACATGTTTGGAATTTGCAAACTCAGCAGCACTCCACTTCTCTGGTACCAAAATCTGTTCAAGTTTGCTAAAGCTGACAGAATGCAAAATATCAGAAATGGATTGACTTTTATAAAAGGGAGTTTATTTGGTTACACAGTTACAGTCTTAAGACTATAAAGTGTCCAAGGTAATATATCAGCAATCAGGTACGTTCATCAGAGGATGGCCAGTGGTGTCCAGAAGACCTCTGTTAGCTGGAAAGGCATGCAGCTGGCTTCTGCTCCAAGTTCTGGTTTCAAAATGGCTTTCTCCCAGAACATTCCTCTCTAGGCCACAGCTCCTCTTCAAAATGTCACTCTCAGTTGCTCTTGGAACATTTGTCATCTCTTAGCTTCTCCAGAGCAAGAGTCTGCTTTCAATGACCATCCTCAAATTGTCTCTCATCTGCAGCTACTCTCTCAGCTTCTGTGCATTCTTCAAAGTGTCCCTCTTTGCTGTAGCTCCTCTTCAAAATGTCCCTCTCAGTTGCACTGAGTTCCTTCTGTTAGTCAGCTCATTTATATGGCTCCAATGATTTAATTTAGAGCCACCCTGAATGGGTGGGGCAACATCTCCATAGAAATTATCCAACCAAAGTCATTAGCCACATTTGAGTGGAGCACATCTCCATGGAAACACTCAAAGAATTACAATTTAATTAACACTGATATGTCTGCCTACACAAGATTACATCAAAGAATATGGCTTATTCTGGGGGACATAATACACTCAAACTGGCACAGCACATTTCCAGAAGAAAGAGCTATTATACCATTCACTTAGTTGAAACAGCAATTTCCTAAAAAGTAGCCAATCTAAGGAAGATCCTCTTTTATCTACTATGTAGAATGGGAGATCTTTAATTTTTCCTCTACAAAACTACCAAACAATCTTTGGAGGGTAGCAGTTATTCTTTCTCTCATTTCATTATTTTATGACTTTGTAATTTTATTATAGATAGAGCATATTCATCTAATACTTTCATATGTGTCAGTCTCTTCATCTATAATTTGGAGGCAATACTGTATTCCCGGGACAGTATATACTACTATTGTAAGATTATTATGATTGTTTTGTACTACAGAGAATGAAAAAGGCAACAAAATTACTATACCTTGCCTCAGTAACCATACTAGGTATCACATTAATCAGTCCCACAGTCCCTTATTGTCTTGAAATTTCTTTCAAACTTTGGCAATTTCACCAGCCTCTAGTTGCATTGGTTTGCCCATGATACACAATCCTTTTGTATGTGCTTCAGGAATGAAAGATAACACATCATCAAAACAGCGATTCTCAAATAGTAGGCACAGAGATTGCTTGGTTGTCAAAAAGCAGATTTTTGTTCAGTAGATCTTGAATATAGGCTAAAATACTGCATTTTTGATAGTTCCTCAGCTGAGTCCAAAAAACTTTGAGTAGAAAGACCACAAAGAACTTGGTTGATGTTTCCAAGAAAATATGGAGCTGTGTCATTGTTCCAATGGCAAATATTTGCTTCACTTAAAATAAATAGTTTGTTTTTCTTTGACTTTCTGGGTATAAGAAAACTCTGTTTTCAACATAAGTGGTTGGCAACTCTCATGACTTGTTTATCTTGTACTTGCTTTGAATCTCACTGAATTCCATTGCATTGTGTGTACACTGGAATTTGGGGCTCATGGAGCATTGCAAATGCTATATATGAATGGGGCAGGAAAGAACAGTGGCAGATACATATATTTCATGTACCTTTTTTGCTCACGTTCCACTGTCACATAAGCCATCAAAACTACGTATGTGTTAAAATTTAAGCTGAAAAACAGTCCAGACTTCAACTAGAGATATGAATGAAGATGTGGTTAGGACTAGGGCAAGTTGGGCCAAAGGATTGCATTTTACAGCTTCAAATTCCATGTGAGACCAAGGGAATAGATGTTTAGTTGGTGTAAGATCTATATTTCCTAAATTAACTCATAGTTTGTTCAAATACCATAATTACATGGAAATTTTAATAGAAAGTGATACCTGGTAGGTTTGCATAGGTTAGTGTGAAATGGAGACACATACCAAAGTAATTTGGACAGAGAATAAAAACATATATGGAGGGCCCCCTGAGGAGCTGGGGGAAAATGCAGAGATGTTGGGCTTCTTCACCTGGATTGTTGCTGATGTTCTTACAAACATTGAGGACCGGCAGTTTCATGTGCCAAGCCCTTTATCATGGGACTTGCCCTTGTGAAGCTCATTACTGCAAATGAGATGCTAGGCCTCCCTGTGAGTCTCCCTGTGAGTACTTCTCTGTTGCTCAGATGTGGCCCTCTCTCTCTAGCTAAGCCAACTCAGCAGGTGAATTCACTGCCCTTCCCTTTATGTGGGATCTGACTCCCAGGGGTATAAATCTCCCTGACAATGTGGGATATGACTCCTGGTGATGAATCTGGACCAGACATTGTGGGATTGAGAACATCTTCTTGACCAAAAGGAGGATGTAAAAGGAAATTAAATAAAGTTTTAGTGACTGAGAGATTCCAAATGGATTTAAGAGGTCACTGTGATGGGCATTCTTTTGCTCTATATAGATAACCCTTTTTAGGTTTTAATGTATTGGAATAGCTAGAAGTAAATACCTGAAATTATCAAACTGCAACCCAGTAGCCTTGACTCTTGAAGATGATTGTATAGCAATGTAGCTTACAAGGGGTGACAGTGTAATTGTTAAAGCCTTGTGGATTGCACCCCCTTTATCCAGTGAATGGATGGATGAGTAGAAAAATGGGGACAAAATACTCAGGGGGGGAATGATTTGGGTGTTCTTTTTTACTTTTATTTTTTATTCTCATTTTCACTTTTTCTGGTACAAGGGAAATGCTAAAAAAATAGATTGGGGTGATGAATGCACAACTATATGATGGTACTGTGAACAAGTAATTGTACATTTTTGATGATTGGATGGTATGTGACTATATCGCAATAAAATTGAATTAAAAAAAAACTAAGTTTGAAGAAAAATAGGAGAAAAAATTGTGCTCACTGGAAAGGTACGATTCGTCTATAACATACCCTGGAGAATTATCTGATTATGACTCAGAGAGGTATTTTACAACACTGTTACATGTAGATAACTGGTACCAATGAAAAATAGTTCTTCTCTACAGACATGCAAATGAATTCTGTATTGAGGGACAACTTTCATGACTCTTCCCCTTTTGCCACAATTTGCCCATTCATTTCAATATACCTGACCAATATATGTGTCTATTTTTGGATTCTCCTTTGAACTGGTTGTAATATCTTACCAGTTGCCTCATTAATGATTTAAATGTAATCTTTAATACATGTTAATTTTTTCTATCTGTATTAGAATCAAAATTTTACTGAAATAACTCAGAGTCCCTTTATCTTGTTACTTCATAAATGTAGCTTCCATTCCATTATCTAAGGTATTAGTTCCAGCTCCTATCTATTCCTGTTCCCTTTCCTTCCAGTAGGCCCATGAAAGGCAAAGCACAGTGCAAGTTCTTTTCTTTTGAGAGATAGCATACTTCACATCCACTCACATCTCATTGGCTGGAATTAGTCAAATAACATACTTACTGGCAAAAGAGGCTGGAATGACCCAGCCTTCAAACTTTGGATTTTATTACCAAGTGTTTTAGTTTGCTAATGCTGCAGAATGCAAAACACCAGAGATGGATAGGCTTTTATAAAATGGGGGTTTATTTACAATTACAGTCTTAAGGCCACAAAGCATCCAAGGTAACACATCAGCAATCGGGTACCCTCACCGGAGGATGGGCAATGGCCTCTGGAAAACCTCTGTTAGCTAGGAAGGCAGCTGGCATCTGCTCCAAAGCTCCGGCCTCAAAACGGCTTTCTCCCAGGACGTTCCTCTCTAGCAAGCTTGCTCCTCTTCAAAACATCACTCCCAGCTGCACTCTGTTTTCTCTCTTTGAGTCAGCTCATTTATATAGCTCCACCGATCAAGGCCCACCCCGAATGGGTGGGGCCACGCCTCCATGGGAACATCTCATCAAAATTATCTCCCACAGCTGGGTGGGGCACACTCCAAGCAAATCTAACCAACACCAAAACTTCTGCCCCACACAAGACCACAAAGATAATGGCATTTGGGGGACACAATACACTCAAACCGGCACACCAAGGATAAGAGGAAACATAAATTAGCTGATAGGTGGCAGTTTTTACACCAAATAGTTACAGGAAGATTTAGAGGTAGAGGAAGCAGACATAGAAGCATGTTAAAATTACCTGGGAAGACAGCCTCAGCCTCACGGTGAAAGATTGTGTTGTGTGTTGAAAGATTAGAACAACTTTAATAAATGGAGAGGTAGAAAGAATCATTCTCCAGATAAGAGAAATAATGTGCAGTCTAATGCAGAGGGAATTTCTTCTGACACATTATATAAAGGTCACAAATGCAAATATAGGTTAGTTCATGAGTGATGTAGTCCAGGTATAAAACAAATGGAGTTGTGAGTACTGTAAACTAAGCAGTTTATGCTGTTTCTGAGCTCTGCTCAGTTCTATCTGATTGCTGCTACATTTTCAGATTACTTAACTTTTCAAAACAAAATGGAATATGGCTTTTTATTTCAAGTTTCAATTTTATCTGTGTATAATTAGTTCAAGTTTAGAAAACACTGAGTGGTATAGGCAAAGCAGAGAATTGGACTAAGATGGCAGCATAGAGAGGAGTGGCAGCTAGTTAGTCCCCCTAGAACAACTAATAAACAGAAACAACTAGTGAACCACCTGGAATAACTGTGGGGGGACAAACATGACCGTCCACTCATCATACATCAACCTGGATTGGGAGGAATACCCGAGATTGCAGCATAAAATCTGTAAGTAAAAATTGCAGATCCACACTGAGAGCCCCTCCCTCACAGGAGTCTCATGTAAGTAGAGAGCAGCACTCTCTAAACAAGCAAGTATACCGCAGCCCAACTTCAAGTGGGGTTTTAATGTTAACCGCTCAATACAGACTGTTAATCCCCAACAAGCATACAGAGGCTTTTGGTGGTGACTGACCTTGGAGAGTCAGGGAAGGTATGTGTCTTGAGATGGGGAACCCAAAGGATTGGGTGCTATCTCTGGCTAACAGGTGAATCTAGGGGCTTTCTGTCCCTTTCTCTCTCTGTCTCAACCTGGGCAGCTCAGTGGAGAAAGCCTCAACCATTTTTGGCTCCCAGTGCTCTACACTAGAGAAAGCCTCAGCCATTTTAAACTCACAGCATTCTGACCCAGACAAGGATACAGATAGCAGAGTCATAGAAACAAAGAATCTATTTATATGCAAATAACCTCTCTCTAGGGGACATATCTTCCCAAGAGGAAAGAGGTGGGGCCCAGCTCCACTACCCACCTTCCATTCAGAACAAGACCCCAGAGCCTATGGGAAAACAGCCCCCCAGCCACACTTCCTTACACCACTCTGTAGTGACAGGCTGACAGGCACCACCTGCTGGGCAGAAAAGCACAGGGTGTGTCAATCCTGTAAGGCACACCATTAGGGAGACCTTATACTAAATATTTCCTCCTTCTGGGACCTGAGCCTGTTCTCGTCTGAGAAAACCTGTTTGGGATGGTGTGCCAATTTGAATGTATTATGTCCCCCAAAATACCATTATCTTTGATGTAATTTATGTGAGTAGATGTATCAGTTTTGATTAGATTGTAATTCTTTGAGTGTTTCCATGGAAATGTACCCCACCCAACTGTGGGTGATGACTGTGGTAGGATAATTATGGAGGTGTTGGCCTGCCCATTCAGGGTGGGGCTGAATTAAATTACTAGAGCACTATATAAGCTCAGACAGAAGAAGTGATCTGCTACAGCCAAGAGGATACTTTGAAAAATGCACAGGAACTGAGAGAGGAGCTATAGCTTACAGAGACATTTTGGAGATGGCCTTTGAAAGCAGACTTTTGCTCCGGAGAAGCTAAGAGAGGTCAAAATCCCCAAAACAACTAAGAGTGACATGTTTGAGGAGTTGAAGCCTAGAGAGGAGCATCCTGGGAGAAAGCCATTTTGAAAACAGAACTCTGGAGCAGACGCCGGCCATGTGCCTTCCCATCTAACAGAGGTTTTCCAGACACGATTGACCATCCTCCAGTGAAGGTACCCAATTGTTGATGACTTACCATGGACACTTTATGGCCTTAAGACTGTAACTGTGCACCTAAATAAACCCCCTTTTATAAAAGCCAATCCATTTCTGGTGTTTTGCATTCCAGCAGCATTAGCAAACTAAAACAGATGGCCTAAGGGGTCAGATGCCTAGACAATAGAAAACTACAACCTACACTAAGAAAAACAAAGTTATGGCCCAGTCAAAGGAACAAACTTACACTTCAACCGAGATACAGGAATTGAAACAACTAATGCTAAATCAATTCAGAAAGTTTCCAGAAGATATGGAAAAAGAGATAAAGGCTATAAAGAAAACACTGGGCATACATGAGGCAGAAATTGAAAGTTTGAAAAAACAACTGGCAGAATTTATGGAAATGAAAAACACAACACAAGAGATGAAAGACACAATTGAAACATACAACAGCAGATCTCAAGAGACAGAAGAAAACACTCAGGAACTGGAGAACAAGGCAACTGAAAGCCTACACACAAAAGAACAGATAGAGAAAAGAATGGAAAAATATATGCAACATCTCTAGGAACTTAAGGACAAAATGAAATACAAGAATGTACATATCATTGTTGTTCCAGAAGGAGAAGAGAAGGGAAAAGGGGCAGAAGCAATAATAGAGGAAATAGTCAATGAAAATTCCCCATCTCTTATGAAAGACATAAAATTACAGATCCAAGAAGCACAGCATACTCCAAACAGAATAGATCTGAATAGGCCTACACCAAGACATTTAGTAATCAGATTATCAAAAGTTGGATATGAAGAGAATCCTGAAAGCAGCAAGAGAAAAGCAATCCATCACATACAAAGGAAGCTTAATAAGACTATGTGCAGATTTCTCAGCAGAAACCATGGAGGCAAGAAGGAAGTTGGGTGATATATTTAAGAAACTGAAAGAGAAAAACCACCAACCATGAATCCTATATCTGGCAAAACTGTCCTTCAAATATCCTCTGATGTACAGACAATGACAAGGTTTGTGAACAAGACAATGACAGAGTCTGTGCCCTACAGGAAATACTAAAGGGAGCACTAAAGCCAGATAGGAAAAGACAGGAGTGAGAGGTTTGGAGCACAATTTTGGGTGATGATAGCACAGCTATGTAAGTACACTGAACAAAGATAACTATGAATATGGTTAAAAGAAGAAGGTTAGGAGCATGTGGGACACTAGAAGAAAAGAGAAAATATAAAGACTGGGACAGTATAACTCAGTGAAACCTAGAGTGCTCAACAATTGTAATAAAATGTACAAATATGTTTTTTTATAAGGGAGAACAAATGAATGTCAACCTTGCAAGGTGTTAAAAATAGGGAGGTATTGTGGGAAAAGTACAATCAATGGAAACTAGATACTATAATTAAGAGAATTATTGTATTTTGCTTCCTTTAATGTAACAAAGGCAATATACCAAAGTAAATGCAGATAAGAGGGGGGCATAAGGGAGGGGTGTGGGACTCTTGGCACTGGTAGCGTTGTCTGACTCTTTGTTCTACTTTGATCTAAGGTTACCTTTCATTTTGCTGCTTCCTAGCTGTCATTTTTTTTTTTCCCTTCTTTCTTTTTACTTTTTCTTTTGCCTCTCTACCTTCTTTGACTCTTCCTCCTGCTTTGTAGAAGAAATGTAGACGTCTTTATATAGATAGTGGTGAGGGTGGTGAACACATAAATATGTGACTATACAGGGAAACTTCCAATTGCTTACTTAGGATAAAATGTATGGTGTGTGAATAAAACCATCTTAAAAAAAATGGGTTGATGATGAAAACTTGAGGGCAATATACTGAGTGAAATAAGACAGATACATAAGGACAAATATTGCAGGGTCTCACTGATAGGAACTAATTATAATATATAAGCTCACAGACATGAAATATAAGTTACCAGGATATAGAAATGAGGCTAAAAAATGTGGGGCGGTTGCTTATTATGAGCAGAATATTCAACTAGGATGAACGTAAATGTTTGGAAATGAACAGAGGTGATGGTAGCACATTGTGAGAATAACTAACACTGCTGAATGGTGTGTGAATGAGGTGGAAAGGAGAAGCTCAGAGTCGTGTATGTCACCAGAAGGAAAGTTGGAGGTTAAAAGATGGGAATATATAAAACAGTAAACCTTGTGGTGGGCAATGTCTGAGATTAACTGTACAAATATTAGAAATCTCTTTCATGAACCAGAACAAATGTATGATGCTACAACTAGAAGTTAATAATAGAAGGGCATATAGGGAAAAATGTATATCTATTGCAAACTATATACTACAGTTAGTAGTATTTCACCGTTCTTTCATAAACAGTAACAAATGTACTATACCAATACTATGAGTCAACGATGGAGGGGGGTGTGATTAGGGATATGGGAGGATTTGAGTTTCCTTTTCATTTTTTTTTCTTCTTTGTCTTTATTTCTTTTCTGGAGTAATGAAAATGTTCTAAAATTTGAACAAAAATTTATTGTGATGATGGATGCACAGCTGTATGATGTTACTGGGGGCAATTGATTGTACGCTTTGGATCTTTGGATAATTGTATGGTATGTGAACAATCACAATAAAAAAAAAATTTAAAAAAGCAGAGCTAAAGGCCAAATAATGTGTGGCCACAAACAACCCTTAGGCTACCCAAAGTTTGCTTTACTTGGTGACTTCTTTTTAAAGGCATAGCTAGTAGTTGAGGCCTTAAGTAGTGGAAGGAGAGATTTGTTCAGTTAGAAGGTGAATTAGTTCTTAATTTTGTCCTCTTGGGTAGCTTATTTAATTTTTCTGAACCTCAGTTCCCTCAGTTTCTGAAACAAGAAATTCAGTTAATAAATATTACATAGGTTTGGCTTGCAGATATCAAGACAACATACATAAAGGTGCCTGGAAAAATGGTAAATGGGATACAAGTACAAAGTGTGACTTACAAGGGAGTTTATAGCATAGAAGTTAAGCATGTAGCCCCTTGTCCAGTGGCCTTAGGAAAGCCATATAAAATCATATGGTATCACATCTGCAAAATTAACATAAAAATGACATTTATCTCTTAGGGCTGAAATGAGAATTAAACAAAATAACCCCTAAAAGATATTCAACATGGTTTGTATTATGTAGACAGTAAATATCTGTGGCTCTCGATAGGAATAGGGGTAGGACAAAGGATAAACTGAAATCCTTCTCAGTCAGCCAGGAACAATGGTACTTTTTTGAAAACAGCTAAAGTAGGGAAAAACAAACAAACAAAAATAGCACCAGAGAGGTTGTCATTTATCCTGTGGAATATTAATGCTCATTTTATGCAATGCTGCTTTAATGTTAATTGGGAAACCAGAACCTTTCTTAATGTACCTAATGAATAGTTTTCTCATGCTCTGCATATTTGTCCTTGACAATTACTAAATTAATTACTTCAAATCTGAGTTCATACCAGTTTTAAAACTTCAGGTTTGTGCTCACTGTGGAATTTAAATTTGGTTCTCCAAAATGTTTTTAAAATTGATTAAAGAATATAAATAAAATATCTATAAAATATGATTGAAAGTCTTTTGAACACAATTGTATAGCACATAGAAGATTTACAAATGCAGGTTCTATAAAAGCTGAGTTTGATCAAAAGACATCAATGCAATTTGCTTGACACTGACATTTTTTGGCCTCCATATTTACAAGACACACACACACAAATTTGAAAGGAAATCTAACTCTGAGGAAAATAAAATCTACTATTTATCTGGCTATAAAGCAGTAAGATTCCATTAAGTCAATATGAAGATATAAAACATAATATGCAGACTATATATATATATTTCCATTACTAAGTCACTTTCATCTTGGGTGTCAATTGAGCACAGGCTATAACAAGGAGAGAAAGAGAGATGGAGGGGTGGAGGGAGAAAATAAACTATTAAAATAAAATAGTCTTTGGTGGTTGATAATAAAATCAGCAGGAAATTTTAATAACTTTGCAAAAAAAATCAATCATCATTTCCAAAATTGTTTGATACATTGAATTGCTACTTTCTAACCAAATATTTTGACTCAGCTCATAAATAATAGTTTTCATCATCTGTTGTTGCTTTTCAGTGACTTCATGTATGCTTTGGAGCATATCACTTTCTTGTTTTATGTCTTTGTTCTGGTTTAGACTAGGAGAGATATGATATCTCACCTAATGAATAATAAATTCCCTTTTTTGATTGTATGACTGAGAGCACAGTCCCATGCATTGGCAACTCAGCATCACCAAAGGCTACTGCACCACCATAAGTGCTAAACAAAAGCCAAGAGAAGAGGTTATTTATATTCCAATATCCTTTTGGATTAAATTTGATTAGTTGTCAGTGATAGTGAGAACAAGATACCCATCTTGAAATGAAGTCATTAAGCTAAAATCTGTGATAACAGATAAAACCACAAGAAGCCAAAGTTTTCTCATTCAAAGTTTCTGATTTTGGTTTCAGTTACTGTGATGGTTAGGTTCATATGTCAACTTGGCCAGGTGATGGTGTACAGGTGTCTGGTCAAACAAGCACTGCTCTAACCTTTACTGCAAGGACATTTGTGGCTGGTTAATAAACCAAAAGGCTGGTTTATTAAATCATCAGTCAATTGGCTACAGCTGTGACTGATTACATCAATGAAGGGCATGTCTTCCACAATGAGAGAGTTCAATCAGCTGGATTTAATCCAATCAGTGGAAGACTTTTAAGCAAGAGAGATAGAGGACCTTCACTTCTTCTTCGGCCAGCCAGTGAAGCATTTCCTGAGAAGTTCATCAACCACCTTCATCAGAGTTGCCAGTTCACTGCCTGAGGACTTCACTGAACACCTTCATTGGAATTGCCAGTTTGCTGCCTACCCTATGGAATTTGGACTCCTGCATACCCACAGTTGCGTGAGACACTTTTATGAAATCTTATATTTATAAAAGTCTCTTGTTAATTCTGTTTCCCTAGAGAACCCTAACTAATACAGTTACTATTATTCTGAAGAAATGTTTTATTTTGTTTTCAATTTCCCTGTTTCTCATGCTTCGTTACTGACCAAGGCACATACTCTATCCATATATTTTCGGTATTTTGCAAACAAAGAAATAAACTCCCTAGCTGAAATAACTTTAAAAATGGGAAGGATTAAATAAATTGAAAGGATAATGTAAACCTCCTGAATAAACTTTAGTACACATAGGGATTCTATTTAAATGTCATAAGATTAGAAAACTGAAGCCCCCAACAAAATTCTTTGCAAATTATCCATTTTATTTCCTCTTAAAGTTTATTAAAGACTTGCTAGTCAATGTAATTATTTTCAAAGAGCCAAGATTATCATCTGAAGTCTTCCTGTCTTCTTGTAGAAACACAATGCATTCTCAGAATAATCAGATTCTATCATATTTATATGTATGATATCTAGAAGAAAAGTATGCCATTTTCTGGTTCTTTCTACTGTAACTGAGAAATTAAGAATTAACAAATGATTACTGAATCATTATATAGATTTTTTCTTTCTATGTTGTAGAATAGGCAGAAGTTAATACCTGAAATTACTGAAACTCAACTAGTCTCACCCTTGTTTATTCTACCCTGGTCTCATTCCTCCCTGTACTTAATATTGTAATGATAACAATTCCATCTCCCCTTGCTTGGATCCATAGAAACTCTAACTTCCTTATACTCGGAGAGACAGATTTTGGAGCCAATAGGCCATCTGATCTCCTGCTTCACGTGTAGCAATAAACTGTTTCTGCCTTTGAAATCCTTGTGTCACAGATTGACTGTTATGTGCATTGGGCAGAGAACCTTGCATTTGTTCAGTATCACTACTTCATTCGTAGAATTATACTAATCCAAAGACCAAATAATTTATGATGCCAGTATCCGGAGAACTTCAGTAGCTGACACAGGAATGGGACAAAAATCTTCTAACCTTTAGTCCTTTGATTTTACTACAAAATTAAATATATTCTTTATTAGTTCCATCCCAGATTTATTTAGCCAGCATTTATTAGAATGATTGTCATGTTATGCTGAATGTTAAGTGTTAATGTTAAGTTAAGATAAATACAGGACTCAATCCTTTATCCACAACTGAAACTCTGAAAACTGAAATGTTTTTCATATATTTACAACAAACTTTGTTGGCAGCCTGACCTGAAGTGAAATAAGACTATCTATAGTTCCACTGATTGTGAAAACTCATAATAAGTTTTCCATTGCATAAATATGAATGATTACTGGGTGCTGACCTAGACCCTGCTGGGGATATAATAAATATATATGCAACTTTTCTATCAAAAATAAATAATTTTTGAAGCACATCTCATCCCAAGCATTTGAAATAAAATATTTTGGAATTGTAATAAAACTCACTTGTAAATATTAATGGTTATCAAAAACAACTGTATTCACAGGAGGCCTGCTCACGTTGTGAATAAATATGTAAATAGTTTCTTTTAGCTTGGAGAGTAAATGTTGGCCCACTCATGGCATAAACAATACATAATTTCCACATTGTTGTGCTGTGCAGATAAGTATTTTTTTTGTTTTATTTTATTATTATTTTTGGGTTGACAATGGCAAAACAATTCAGTTTCTTAGTTTATTTATATTCTCGAGTGACAACCAAATTTGACCCTGATCTAAATGCCAGAAATGCAACCTATGAGGGAAAGGGAACTTTATTTTTCCAGCTGTTTATGTGGTGCAAGACAATAGATCGAAATACAATGTGTTACGGGAAATCTAGTATAATATTACCAAGGACTCTAATAGACCCAATTTCTTAATTGCTTGAATAAGAACACAGGCCTATTAAAGTCAATAGAGTCATTATCCTAGAATAACAAAAATGTCTTAAAATACTTTCTTATGTTTTACATCTCCCCAAACAATGCAACTTTATTGTGTAATATGAAGAAATTGGCAAAGGTAAACAATGGAATAATGTGTTCATTTCACGGATTCATCCAGAGATCTCCTGGAAAATTGTACCCTTGTAATAAACACAATAGACACCCTCCAATATTCAGACAGGTCAACAATTTCCTAAAATTGATTAAATTAAAAAAGTATGTTGTCAATGATTAACAATATTTTCATATTTGACTACTAGAAGAGTATCAAGGATAAATCAGTTGAATATATTTTAATGAGTTTTCCCACATTAATGAAGTAGTAAAATGGAAAATACACTATGATAATCTATCTGGATTTAAGGAAAGCTCTTTTGTTCTTTTACACAAAGCTGATTGATCTTCAAGGACAGCACAAGGATAGAAGGAACAGAGACTTATTGAAATGTATGGGAAACAGGCTCATGTGTAGAGATAGACATTGTCAATAAAAGGATTTTTTAAAAACCTGAGAGATTAGATAGTAGAGGGCATCCAAAAAGGCAGCTGTAAGTAGGTTTACCTTTGCTATTACTTGCTATATAATTTGAATTAAAATACTCCAGTTCCTCATTTTATTTGTTTATGTTCTCTGTCCATGCATATTCACCTGATTCACCTGATTCATTTATCTGTTATTTATTATTATTATATTGTATTACATTATTATTTATCTGTTTTTTTAGTCAATCAACTTTGAAGCAACACCTACTTTTTTTTTATGATAGTCACTGCCCTAACCTGCTAAGCATCCCCTAGCATGCTAATTTTTCTTTCCAATTTCCACTCTTATTTAGGTTTCACTTTATATAACCCTAATTCTTTATTCTTTTCCTACAGTGTACTATCATTTTATAAGGATTTTTCTAAAAGGTATACTTAAAATAATAAAGCATTAAAGTTGAAAATCATACCCTTTTTTGAAGAACATTCTGTCTGTATACCAAGACGACCTTACTTCAAAATGGAACTATAAAAACGTTCAGAAAGTACAGATTCAATATTATGGTATTTTCCCTCATTCTCTTGGTTAAATTTACTGTATCTGATCTTTTAGAGGAATAAAAAAAGGCATCACATTTGCAGATTTAGCCATTATCAGTGATAACCAAGATAAATTGCCTTTTCTTTCTAAATGTCTTTCACACTATCTTTGTTTCTACAGGGTACTCCTTAATTTTGCTTTTGTTTCCAAAAGTAAAATCTCAGGACCTCTCATAGCATGCAATATATTCATCATGCACTTTGTATGCATTTATTAATTCATCCACTGATATCTGCATCAAAATAAATAAGTAAAGTTACCCCTATACAAGTAGAAAATCTGCAATTAACTCTCAAAAATCCTGGACACCTAGGCTCATGTTTCTAGGTCTGGTATGTAAGTGATTATGTGAAGCCAATAAAGCTGCTATCTAGTCTTGTTTTGTCCTTATTTAATGCAAGGCTGATTTAGGAAGAGCTACTATTAAATTTTAAAGCAGTGTATTAGGTAAGGGATCTATGAATAACACTGAGGACTGTCAAACCTGAGTAGCTAATAATCTTACACAAAGCTTGGAAAGCCAAGTGCGTGTGGGCTCAGTGTGCAGTTTACCTTTGTTACCCTTTTTAAGAGTATTTTTCTATTTTGTTTAATTGCATGATTCAGGTAATCTTGCAGCCATCTGATGTATGCTCAGGTTAGAGAAAAATAAGCAGAACTTGTAAGACTATTTATTGCTGTTAATAGACTGAAACTTCTCAACAAAACAGCACTCACTTTAGAATAAAGAGCACAGAACTAGGAATCAAAATACCTGAGCTTTGAGAACTGCCTTTTCCACTTAACTAGCTTTGGGACTGTGGTATACACATTTGTTGTGTATTATTTGGTTGTAAGAAATAGAAACCCATGCAGATAAGCTTAGGTTAAAGAACAACAAGGATGGGTTATTAATGTAAACTAGGTGTACCCAAAGCTTCTAAATTATCAGTGTCATTCATTCCCTTGATACCTAAATACCATATTCCCAGTTTCCTTCTCAAGCACTGTGGGAAGCCCAATACTAGGGCTACTCCTAGGATATATGGGCCCCTTGACAAAAGCTTTTGGGACCCCTCCTGTTCTTTACTGTCAAAGAAGCTGTTCCTGAATAATTACACATCTCTACCATGAGAAAAAGATAACAGCTGTTATTGTTCACAATGCCATGGCTCTTTGGAACCTGTTTATAATGAAATAATATAGATCATCTTGCCTCTGCAGTTCTCTAATTTCATTTATTTCACGCCAGTTACATCACTTCTCCTGAAACAGCATAATCTATCATGTGTCCTATAAATACTGGCGTCCAGGGACTCCCTCAAAAGTTGTTACTGGGCTTCATTGACGATTATTACAAATGCAAGTCTTCCCCCCGAAGTACACAGAAAAATGTGAACAATGATGTGTTTTCTGGTCATGTTAAATTTACTATTTGAGCTTTCATAGTGTAGAATGTAGAAAAATGAATTTTCCAATCATGTTTCTCTTGAAGTTGTTAGATCATAATCACAGTTTTCCTAGAATGCAATCTTTTGTGATGTTGACTGCACCTTGCTTCCAAGTACCTACCTCCCTTCATGGGCAGGAGAGTTAAGGGGCCCATGAGTAGAGAGAAAAGAGTGGTCCCATTCATGCACATAGTGTCTATCCCTCTGAGTGCATTTGAAGACCTACCTGGAAGAGCAGTCAGCACATTGATTAGAGCAAAGAGAAAACCCAAAATAACTTGAGGTTCCCATTGTCTTTGTAGGGCACTGGTCTCAAAAGACCTCAGAAGCAATAGGCTTCTTCCCATTCCCTATCATCACTAATAGAATGTTGACTATAGAAGGGGTGGGGTCACTGCCCTAGATGCCAGTGGTGTGAGATGTGTGGTGTTTGGGATGCCTGTCACCAGTCAGAATCCATCTGTAGACCCACACGTGAAACTCAAGTTCAAGTCAGTGGTGGATTTTTGTGGCCAATAACCCTGAATCCATCCTGTGTCCAAGGTGAATGAGTCACCTTAAATAAGCATGTAGGCACCATGCTGGGCCCAATTGCAAGAGATCAAGTAAAAGACATAGTGCACTGATCAGGAAGAGTGATCCACTTGCTAGGCTTTCCTCTGGGACCTCAATTCTGCCCAGCAAGTCTGAGCTCAGGTCCTTCCCTACCCAACTCCTGTCACCTTTGTCCAAGGTGCCTCAGGAATCAGAGAAAGACTTTAAAAAGTTGGAGAAATGCACTGTCATCTTAGCTTGTTTGAGCTGGTATGACAAGTACTACACAATAGATTGGATTCAACAGTGGAAATTTATTATCTCACAGTTTTGAGGCTAGAAGTCCAAAATCAAGATCTTGGCAAGGCTTGCATTCTCCCCAAAGACTGTAGTGTTCTGGTGTTGGCTGCTGGCACTCCTTGGAGCTCCTTGGCTTTCTAATTATATGGAGATGTCCTCTCTTTTATCACTTCTGTGACTTCTATTTCCTCTTCATAAGGTCTCCAGTAATCTGCACTAAGACCCACCCTCATTCAGTTGGGCCACACCTTAACTAAAAATAACAGCTTCAAGAAGTCATATTAACAAAAAGTTCACACCCACAGGAATGGGCATAATACTAAGAGGTTTTTTTTTTTTTTTTTTCCTGAGATATGTAACACAATCTGCAATAGGCATGTCAAAGCTTGGGGGCCTATTGAGAGACCTACTTGTCCATGTCTAAGTGTATTACTCTCCAACATCTGCCCAATATTTCTGATGACTCTAATGGTTGCAAAAGATGATGAGAGTTTTCCATTCTCTTATTTACATCTCAGTCACTTTTGCCCCTCACTCACATCAATCATGCTAACTATAGTTGCTTTTTTTCTCTACCCCAAATATACTCTGAAACATAAGCACAGTCTTTTTTCTTCCATTACCCAAAAGCAGCATAAGGATACTGGATATAGGTGATAATTTGCTGAAGCATCTATGAAGAATAAAACAGAGCTTAAAGCTTACTATAGATAATCACTTTTACTAGAATTTCAAAAGCTACACCCTTCTAGTGGTAGGTTATAACCAATTATGTCCCACTTAGCATTATCTGCTATCTGCTGGTCCCAAATTTTTCTCCTCAGAAATTGAACTTGATTCCTTTATGCCAGGGTTTCAAACAATTATTGAATGGCAGGGACAAATTTCCAAATTCTTGTTGCTTTACTATGCAGAAAAACTGAGTTCTTTCTTTTCCTTTCTTTTGTTTTGTTTTGTTTTTGTTTTTGTTTTTGAATCTTCTACCATCTGCATTCCAAAGGGGGATGCCTTCACTATCAAAAGAACTAGCAGAATGTTTTCTAAAATAAGAGAGCAATCTACACAGAGGAAAGATTGAAGCCTCTTTAGAAATGGCATATATACTATCAGTGTGTTTAGGAATGGCTTTAAAAGATATTTTTTCTTCCTGGTACATAAGGAGAAAAGACTTTCATAGAACTTTATGCAATATAGAGTTGGAGCTAAAAAGAACGTGAGGTAATGGTATCCGTGTCTGAACATAAAAAATTGGTTCCTGGAAAGTACAAAGAGTCTTCCTATGCACTGGCTGAACAGTAAACAAACACAAAGACAAAAGAAATACACAAGTACATAAGTACCTCTTTTCTTGAGTGTGGGTGGGGCCTGTTAATACGATGTGACATCACTCCCATTTTGATGTTCCCATATATGGCAACAGTTTGCACTATATTTAAAATTCCTAATCAGTTTGACTTTGAGTTAGTCAAAAGGGAGATTATCCTGGATGGACTTAACATAATTTAATGAGCCCCTAAAAGAGGTGATAGACTTGAAGCAGTAGGGCTCCCTCTCTTGCTGGCTTCAGAGATGCAAACCACCATGAATTATATGGTTGCAAGGACTGCAGTAATATAAATCATAGTTCCTCAGGCAGTGGGGTTGGGGTGGGTATGAAAGAACTTTCTGGGGTGTACAAGTGCTTTATATCTTGATTGTTGTGATAGTTATTGGTGTTTAGATTTGGTAAAACTTATCAAATTGGTTACTTAAAATGAGTATATTTATTGTATGTGAAATATACTTCAATAAACTTTCTTTTGAAGTTTACTGTTAACTTTTACTTGTAGCACATAAATCCAACCAATACAATATAGACTATACAAACAAGGATAGAATTTCTATTTGGTTTTCAGGGCATTTTCTAAACATTCTTCTAGTTAGACACTCAAATTCCCTGACAGTATTGGCCTCAGTTGATCATTTAAAAACATATCTATGATTCTCATTTTTTTTCAGAGGTTTGTTCTCTATCCTACTCTTTAGATGCTTAAGGAAAGCATCTTTGCCTAGTATAGACCCTTGTTTTAAATTTAAACTAAGATTTAATTTAATCTGCAGAATAAATAGAATAACAATCTTTTAGGAAGTGTTTAATATATACATTACTTTTTGAGAAGCATTTCTAGTTTAAGCCTTATTAGGTAATTTCATATGAGATAGGCATTTCATTCCCAATTTGTGGATGAAAAATTGAGGCTTAGACATGTTTAAAGAGGAAGATTAATGCTATCAAAATGAAATAACCATAATTTTTCTGATAAAAATTTATGTGAGCATACTTAAGAGTAAAATATATGATGTTGAAATTATAAACTTGTCCTTGCTTTCCCATAGCAAATAGCAAGTGCCAACACCTGTAATTAAAGAATTCAGCATATTTCACCAATTTGTAACGTTGTAGTTTGTTGAAAGGAGGGATGTAATATGAGACAATAAAATGACCTTGCAACGTTTCACAAATTTTGACATGTTTATTAATTTAGAGTTTTTTGATTAAGACCCTATGAAAATAAATTTAAAGTTTCAAAAATTGTTGGGGACGATTAAGGTAGCATGTATAAAATCCACCCTCAGCGATGCCGGAGATATGCAACATGGCCGCTAGGGCTGATGCAATAACGGCTTAAGTTGCCCTCAGCCTTCTTTACGGAAGTGATAGCCGTTCGCGCCTAAGATTGACGCCTAGAGTGCTAGCTTTACTACCTGCCTTCTACCCCAGCAACAGTAGCCACCAATCCTGTGCTAGCCTTACATCTGCCATCCGCCCTAGCAACAGCAGCAACCAATCCTAGACCGCCACCCGCCCTTGCTAGCCACTCCCCCTCTCTCCTAGAGTATATATGCTCTGCTCCCTCAATAAAGATTTGCAGCTTGATCAGAATCTTTGTCTTGCTGTCATTCCTCATGTCTCTTGTCCCATACCATTCCTCCCTCACAGGATTTGGAGCTTCCGTTGATCGTCCCGCTGGCCGGGACAAACAATTAGGGAAATAATTCAATGTTTTTATTCTTATTAATGAATTTAGTATTCTTGATAAATATGAATGGTATCTTGCAAATAAGTAAAATATAAATTAAAACATTTAAACAATATTCTTATTCTATTTTTAATATCTGACCATGTCCAGGTACAATCATATTTTCTCTACATTATCATTTTGTAGTAATGGATTAGAAGTCACTTCACAGATATCCAGTTAATCTGGCCAATATTTCTACATGATGCAACCAGGTCCAAGGAAGTTAAGTGATTTATTCTAGGTACTAGCAAATTGAGATTATAACTAGTCTTCTATATCCATTTAAAATTCCTTCCTGCTGCTTTCTTAAATTCTTTCTTCATTAAAGAATATTCCAGGCACAAATTAATAAAATAGAGTTAATCTTATTGTAGGTTCAGAAAGATGAATAAAAGTAATGTCTTCTGGGAAGATTTTATAGTGAAATAGCAACTAATTTGGGAATATCAATGTTGGTTTCATGTTTTCTCTTACAATCTGCCATAGTGTAACATGACATTTACCTACTTCCCTATTCCAATTTTGTATTAATCAAGGGTTCTGGAATATATATAAATACACAAAAATTTACATAAATTGGCTCATGTACCTATGGGAATTGGCATGTCTGAACTTCGCAGGGCAGGCTGAATGTTGCAAACTTGATGCAGGTGACTGTTGGTCAGAAAGAGAAGCACCTAAAGAGATGCCAACCCTCTCCAATACAGGTGTTGGTGTCACCAGCAAAATCAATGGCTCATACAGGCTCTGGTGGAAAGATTTGTTTACATAGAGAAGAGACAGAGCAAGGTCAGCTTCACTATTGGGTGTCTGTTCTCCAAAGCCAGCAGGTCTCAATCCATAGCAGACACAGGGAGATGTTCCATGCACAGCACCCCTCTCTTGTGTTCATGTGCTGCCACAGTGAAGAAACCACACTCCATCCCCACGAGGGACAGAAAACCACGTGAGTGTGAGCTGCAAGTCATAAAATATGCCCACCAGAGTCAGACTCTTGTGAATGCTTAATTATGCTCAGCACAATAGAGGAAAGAAGGTACCAACAGTCCCCTATCTACTAGGGTATTGTGTTTTATCCTGCCAGACTGATACACCTGGTCTTGAGCATAGGTTGTATTTATAGCTGCACTAAGACTGCCTCCTACTACAGTCCACCCTCCAACTTTTCCTCGGACCCCAGTAGAAAAACTAAATATCTGGGTAAGCCCATTCATCCATTTGGGAGAGTGATCTGCATGTCCAAGATATGGTACACAGGTCTGATAGGTGTCACTATAATTTTTATAAAACCTTTAGGCAACAGTTGAAGAGGGCAACTGTTTTAGTTTCCTAGGCTGCTCAAAGCAGATACCATGAAATGGGTTGGCTCTAAATGACAGGAATTTATTAGCTTACAATTTGAGGCTGTGAGAATGCCCAAATCAAGGCATTATTGAGGTGATGCTTTCTTCCCAAAGACCAGCTGCCTGCAATCCTTGGCTTCTCTGCCACGTGTCAAGGCACATGACACCATCTGCTGGCCTCTTCCTTCTCTCCTGGGTTCTATTGATTTCAGCTTCTTGCTCCTGGGGGTTTCTCTTTATTTGTCTCTGTGTACTCATTCCATTTATAAAGGGCTCCAGTAAGAGGATTAAGATCCATCCTGAGTGATGTGAGTCTCACCTTAACTGAAGTAGCTTCATGAAAAAGTCTGACTTAAAATGGGTTCCCACCTACTTTAGCTTTAAGAACATAATTTTCTGGGGTACATACACTTCCAAACCACCACACTTCACCCTCTGGACCCCTAAAAGATAGGTTCTTTCCACATATAAAGTACATTCATTCCATCACAACATCCCCAAAGCTTTAAGTCATTTCAGTAACCATAGTAAGTACAAAGTCTCATCAAAATCAGTTATAGGTGTGGTCTGTCCTGGGGCACAATTCTCCTCCATGGGTGGACCTGTGAAACCTAGAGAACAAGTTATCTTCTCCAATATACAAAGGAAGGACAGGCATAGGATAAATATTTCCATAGCAGAAGGCAGAAATCAGAAGGAAAACAGGGTTTATGAATCCAAAACAATTCTGAAACCCTGCAGGACATACTTCATTAGATTTGAAGGTCTGAGAGTAATCTATGGAATTTTTCAGCCATGATCATCCAGTCCAGGGAGGAAATTATATCCTGAAAAAATCTGACAAACTTCTAATGTTGCCCACTTGTACTGAAGAATTGGGAGTCCCAGGAGTAACCAGAGGAACCCTAGTAACTCAGTGTCTGTCACTCCTTCTACTTTTCCTTTGAAGTCCTACAATAGGAAGATACCATCACCTTCAGGTTGGAATCAGGGGCCTTTGTGCTAATATGATTGCAGCCTCCACCATCAACTGCCCCCTAGGAGTGTGCTCCAGTGGGGAAAAAGGAAAAGGGTAAGTAGGTAAACTGAGATTGGGATTCCTCAGGCATAGCCTAATCAGAAACCACCTAGTCCTCCACTCCCTCCAAGTTCAGTATTTACCAACATACGCTGCAGTGATGTGTCTCCTTTCCACTGGAATGCAGTGTTTAATATCCATGTAGCTTTAGTTAGACAGGGGTATCACCCAATAACTTGTCCTTCCTGATGGTTTCTGTAGTTGTTGTTTTACTCTTCTGTTTGCTTGAGGGTGATAGAAAGCATGAAATGCTTACTTTATACCACGGAAGTGTGCTCACTTCTGGATTGCTTGCTCAGTAAATGAGGTGCCTTAACCTGATTGGAGTCTGGTTGGGTATCCATACACGTCACAGGTGTTTCTCCAAGGCTGCAACAGTGGTTCTGGCATCCACATGACACATAGAATTTGGTGTCCCATATCCAAAGTATGAGTCTACAGAGTGAAACACCACTGGATCCCACAACCTGGGGGCAGGAGTCCTATGTGGTTAAGCTCTCATACATGTCTGGAGCCTAAGTCCCAGCTGATGTGGCCCAGCTCACCATGTTATACAGCCTGGACTTGTCAACAAGAGTCACATGACTGATTTCTTTGACTTCCACTTCTTCTAAGTTGAGCCCTCATGGTTCAGCCAACTGTTGCACCTGAGGTGGACTTCTGGTTCTCATTCAGTGGTAGATCCAGAAGGCAATCATGCTTAGTCAGTGCAGGGATTCAAACAGCACTTTGCAGAGGTTGGAAATATGGGTGATGAATAGATCTCCTTCCCAGCTTGCAAGGTGTTGCCACAGCCCCTACCCCAATACAGGGGAGCTTCTCATAGTCTAATCATTGATTTACCAGTGGGCAGGCCACACAGCTAACCCATTTGTAACAGTCCCTGAGTCTGTACATATGTAGCAGGAAGATGAGGTTGGAGTGGCTTACAGAACCATCACCACTGCACTGAGTGCAGCCCATTGGGCAGAACACTGTTGTCCAGTCTCACTCAGTAGGTGACCATCCTTGGGATAGATGGCTCAGCAGCACAAAGGACTCCATCTGCCTTGAGTTTTTTAGATCCAACTGAACCAAACCATACCATCAGCTATAACATCTTTGAACTGGTGGGGTCCTACGTAGCCAAGGGGGAGGCATGAACATACATTGTGGGCCATTTAGCCCCTTTCAGCAAAGCAACTATTTGTTCATGGAGTCAGCTGACTTCCTGAGCACCAGTCAAGCTTGGTCTTGGATATACTATTTTCATTTAGTGAAGGAAGTTTGCTGAGCCTGTCCCACTTTATTAGTGGGATTAGTGAGTACATATGTGAGGATGGGCAGTTCTGGTCTTAGAGTCACACATACACATCAGTGGAAATAGTATATCAGTCCCCTGTCTGGGCTGCCACTGACTGCAGAGGCCAAGGGCAGCACCTCAGCATGTAAACTGAAGTAATTGATTGTCAGCTTCCAGGCTCCTGAGGCCTTTTTTTTTTTTTTTTTTTTTTGCTGGCCAGACTGGACTGTTAAACTGTGACAAGGAGTTTCTTGACAATTCTGCTGCCGCAAGTCCTGAACCAACAATGTGATGTTCTTTTCCCTGCCTGGGAGGTGGTATTGCTTTTGTTGAACAATTAGGGAAGCTCTAGCAACTCCAGTGGGTGAGAGTGAACATGCTCCATGGTTCTGGCTCAGTTTCTCATGAGGAGTGTGCTAGATTGGATATATTATGTCCTGCTAAAACCCATAGTCTTTGATGCAGTCCCATGGGGGCAGATGTATTAGTGTTGTTAGATTGAAATCCTTTGATTGACTGTTTCCATGGAGATATGACTCAATCAACTGTGAGTGAAATGTTTGATTATATAATTTCCATGGAGTTGTCACCCTGCCCATTCATAGTGGGTGTTAATTGGATCACTGGAGTCATATAAAGGAATTCACAGACAGAAGTACCTCAGAGCAACTGTGAGTGACATTTTGGAAGAGTTGCAGCTAAGAGAGGACAAAACGCCCGAGAGTAATATTTGGAGAACACCATTTTGAAATGCAACCTGGAAGCAAGTAGACACCAGCCATGTGCTTTCCCAACTAACAGAGGTTTTCTGGATGCCAATGGCCTTTCTCCAGTGAAGGTACTGTATTGTCAGTGCCTTAGCTTGGACACTTAATGGCCTTAAGACTGTGACTTTGTAACCAAATAAACCCTCTTTATAAAAGCAAATCCATTTCTGATGTTTTGCAAATGGCAGCATTAGCAAACCAGAACCAGGAAGGATGTACCCACTCAGGCATATGATTTTCCATGCCACAGGCAGCCAAAGTGAAATGCATTCAATGGTGGGAAGCACAATCATTGGTGCCTGAAATGGCCCAATAGTCCCCACTCATAAGCATTTGCATGTCATGGATCACTGCATCTGCACCAAAGTCCCCCAATGCCACCAGTTTGCCTTTACCTTGCTGGAGCCCAGGATAATAGTCACTTTGGCACCTGTATCTAAGAGCCCCATGAAGGTCTGGATTCCCTCTTTCCCCTTAGGGTGCTGATCCCTGGCAGGGATGAAGAGACCATTGCCCCACTCCTAATCATTCTTCTTAAGAGGAGTTGAGATTGGTGTACTAGTGAGGGTGGTCATCCATCCTAACCAGCACATTTTCCTCCTCACTTCCTGGTTGGGGTGTAAAGAGGCCTTATCAGCTGCTGCTTCCATTTTCCCCCAACTGCCTTCAGGGACTTGGGGGTGTCAATGCCAGATTCTAAATCTTTCCAGTCCTGCAAGCCTCTTCTTCCTGCTCTCCTATGGCTCCTATAAGGGCCTTAACCCCTAATGTAGTAGGAACTCGTTTGGCCCTAGAGTGAATATTGCTTTAGGAATTGGGCTGAAGTGACCTATGGAGCTTGATGACCTCACCCATTAGAATGGTGAATGATGAATTTTCTTCTTTAAAGAGTCTACTAGTAAATATTGTAGGATTTGCAGGCCATATGGTATCTATTACATCTACCCAGCATTGTCTCTGAAGCAATGAAAGCATGAACAATACATAAATAAATGAGCATGACTATGTTGAAATAAAATTTTTATTTATGATCACTGAAGTTTGAATTTCATATGATTTTCATGTGTCATGAAGTACTATTTTTCTTTTAATTTTTTTAAACAATCAAAAATTTTAAAAAAATCTTTAACACTTGGACCATATGAAAATAGTCAATAGATGGGATCTGACCCACAGTTTGGTAACCCCTCTTCAAAAAGAAGAAGGTTAAGATTATAGCAGTATCTAACAGACTTTCTATTATAAACTAATTTCAATATTAAAAGACCCTACTTTGGAGTGAACAGTCTAACTGGTTTAAGATCAGATTATTGACCTATTGGCTTAGGAGCATGCATATGATAAGATTCAGTTATTCTACTGAGAAAAGCTCACCCTGTGTTTGAGGACTGTATTTATATGCTCAGAGGTAATAGCTAAATAAAAAATGAATTCAAGAGAAGAATGGAGTGAATGGGCTATTATTTGGAAGGGACAGGATCATGTCTGGATTCTTATATGTGTGAAGTTTACTGGAAATTTCAGAATACAGTAGTGCCAATTGGGAGAAACTTAGCCCTTAGGAAGAGTTATTTATGATATGAAAAGTGCTCTTTGAATATCACTTGGGACCACCAAAACCCTTGCTTGAAATACATGTGGCTATTATGCATCTTAATGGGCTTAACTGAAGAGTTTAATAAATTTAGAATCCACAGAAGTAATTTAAAAAGTGATTGATAATGGTAATAATATGTTGAAAGCATTAAAGGTCTAGAAGTATCTAATTCTGTAAATATCCTGGGAGGTTGTAAATAACTATGACAATGATTCTGTCAGTTCGAAGTCAAACATCTGGATGCAAAGTGAAACATTCAATTAATTATCCTGAAGCATTAAAGTTCAGCCCAAATACCTGAATAATTTGGTAGAATATTCAATTTTTATTTGAATTGGAAGTACCTATGTGTTAATTAGACATGAAAATGAGTTAGTTTCTCTGAACTGCATTTTGTGATACACATGACAATTTTTATCCTGAAAGTTTAGTAGTTTACATATTAAAAATAACAATGAACATCATATATAATACGAGTAATGGCATCAAATAAATAAGTTTACAGTCTGTGATCTGCATTCCCCAGCTATATGTTCTCCAACTTACAATGTGGAGCTAGGTCAGGCAAAGGCTGAAACTGAACTCTGAGGTATCAAGTAGCTCTCTCAATAAAACTCCAAATAAGTAGCAAAGGAAGAATTATTCTTCAATTTTCTCTCTAAATAGACCACATTCTCTTGATATTTGCATTTATAGCGTGACTTACAAATTGACTACCTCATTATATCATCAATTAGAATTTTTCAGGCATTTCCATCCCATATGACAGATGAAGGAACTGAGACTCAGATAGAAATTGAGTGTCTTAAGGTTCAAGAGCTAGTAAATGGCAGGGGTTATACTCAAACATAGGTTTTTTGATCCCTATTAAAAAATGTCATGAAGGTTACAGAATTCATGTGACAACTAGTATTTAAATGAACCTCAAATAGAAAAGTAAAATAATGGAAATACTCATAATGTTTGATATATTTAGTAAGATACTAGAAATAACTTGGGATCAAGGTATAAAATGTCTAAATTTGGAAAAAAGGGAAACACTATAAAAGGGTAACTAATTTTCAATAAAATATATAGGATCTAATCAATTAAATCAGCATTTATTTCTTCAAAATATATGATCTTTCAAATTGTCACTGTTACTTTGTTCTGCCAAAGATCTGAAGAACCTCCTTCAATTTGAGTTCATAATTACACCCAGAAAAGTACTTTGTATAATATAAGTACTTAATACATTCTTAGCAAATTCAGGCAGGAAAAAGCTACATAGGAAAATGTGTCATTCCTTTAGGAGTACTGTTCTATAAAACTGTAAGGTTAAAATTTTTGGAAATCAGGTACTTCAAGTTAACTCTTCAATCGCACCTCATTTAATTAAAAAAAATTGTTACTTGACTGGATTAACCAATATATTCATCAAGACAGAGTAAACTAAATTTTATCACTTCTCTAAAGTTAATTCTAGAGTCACAAAACAAGTATTTGCCACTTTCAAAGGAATGTAACACTGTTAGAGAAAAGAAAGTTTTGTCTCCCATGAAGATTATACTGGGGTTGGGGCAAGCCTTCATTTCCAGGTAGAAGATTGAGAATGACTATGAAAATATCTGGAGCATTACATTTTACTCCTACACCATGTGTCAATTTAAATATAGTCAAAGGGGAAGAGAAGGCTATCTTTTTAAAAGGACACATCAACAGCATAAATCCATATCAAAAACTCTTATAGAAAGGTTTTTGGCATGGAAATATATACATGATATAAGTTTCATGTGGAAATAAATACATGATAAAAAAGGAAACATAGAATTACCATGTGACCCAGAAATTCCACTTCTAAGTATATACCCAATAGAGTTGAAAACAGGGACTTCAGCAAGAAAAAAATAAATAAAACAAAAAAATAAAAAACAAAAAACCTTGTATACAATGTCTATTTAGGATTTATTTGTTGATTTATATTTTAGTTTTGGTTGACAGATTCATAAAGTTTATCAGTATCTGTGCAATTTTTTATACAAAGACTTACTTAAGCAGATGTTTGAAGGAAAAAAAACAATGAAATTAAAATAAAAACAAGAAAATATCTGTTAAACTCTTGGATAGTTGGCTGGTGTGGTGATTTGAAGCTGTATGAACACCAGGAAAACATGTAAGAACATTTAAGAAAATATAATCCATTCCTGAGGGTATAAACCCATAGTAAGTAGAACCTTTTGATGAGGTAACTTCATTTAAGGTGTGACCTACCTCTTTCAGGATGGGTCTTAATCCTATTACTGAGTCCTTTATAAGAGGAGTGAAATTCAGTCAGAGAAGCTACAGGAAGTAAGAAGCTGAAATCAATGAAACCCAGAAGAGAATGGAGAGGCCAGTGGAGGCTGTCATGTGCATTGCCTTGTCACAAGGTAAAAACCAACAGTCACCAGAAGCCAGTCGCAGAGTGCCCCAGTCTTCAGAGAAAAAGCATCGCCTTGATGATGCCTTGATTTGGACTCCCTTTTAGCATCAAAACCATAAGCAAATAAATTTCCATTGTTTAACCCAATCCATTTCATGTCATTTGCTTGGTCAGTCTTGGAAACTAAAACAGCTGGGATATTAATTATCATTTTAATTTAATGCTCAGTTCTCATCTTAATTGACCTGTTAGGACATTTAACACTTTTGATTTCTCCTTCCTCCCAGATACACATTCTTTCAGGACACAACATTCTTGTGTTATTTTTCCCCCATATATGTCATTGATTGCTCTTAATTGTTCTCATCTTCTGTTTCTTCCATGTCTCCTGGACCCCTTAATGTTGAAATGCCCCATGACTCAGATCTTAGTGGACTTCTCTCATCTTTCTACACTCACTCACTTTGCAGTCTTATCCAGGAGCACATGATAAAATACCATTAATATGGTGATGCTCTGAAATTTATTTCTTTACCATGGACTTCTCTCCCAAAAGCCTACATTCATATATCCATTTAAGTGGCATTAAAGTGGCATTACAAATTTCATATGTCCAAAGCTGAATCATCGGTATTGCCCCCAAGTCTATCCCTCACAGAGTTTCTGCCCCTTCAATTGATGCCAACTGTATTCTTCCAGTGTCAAGTGTAAAACCTTGGAGCCATGATTGATTACTTTATTATCTAACATGCTGCATCTAATTCATCAGAAAACCCTTTTGGATCTAGTTTTGAAATAGGATCTGTGTAGCAAGGAATTTAGGCTTGCTCACAGAGAGCTCTGACCCTTAGACCAGACTCCTGAGAGGCAGCTTCTTAAACCTTGGAATTTCTGCAGTGTGATAGGGTGCTTTGGTTATTCATAGTTGGTCCATCAGATCTCACCTTATAGTTTATACTAAGGAAATGACTAAGGGTGAGGACAGCCACGCAGTCTTAGCCTCCACACAGTCATTTATGGTGGAGGCTTTGGACCAATATCTGGGAAGAGAGCTGAAAATTGAGTTCAACCACAACCACATGGGTAATTAGTCGATCAATCATGCTTACATAATGAAACTCCAGTAAAAACTCTGGACTGTATTTCACAAGTTGGCAATACTTGGTATGTATTGTTACACATAAGGACTATGGAGAGGTAATGCTGTCCATGACACCATGGGAAAAGGACAACCAGAAGCCAAGCCCAAGGTTTGGATCCCTCCCAGACTCTGTCCTATGTGCCTTTTCCCTGGGCAGGTTCTAATTTATATCCTTTCCCTGTAATAAACCATATCCATAAGTATAATAAATTTCAGTAAGCTCTGTGTTAAATGTTAAATGTTTCAGTTTAATCCTCTTACAAGTCATTACCTGATATTAATGACTAATAATAAGATAATAACTTATAAGCAATGGAAATTTTTTTTATGAGTAGGAAAAAACATGGCAAGAGAGAAAGCTGTGAATCAGAGTATGCAAAAGAGAAAGATGAAAAACCTGGAAGAATTCTACTGACCTCCTATTGACATGTTGGTGGGGCAAGTTAATTCACTAATTAATAGTGCCTTTTTATTTATGATATTTTTATATCCTTACAATAGAAGATGAGTGTGCTGGTTTGAATGTATTGTGTCCCCCAAATGCCATTATCTTTGTAGTTTTGTGGGGCAGAAGTTTTGATGCTGGTTAGATTTGCTTGGAGTGTGCCCCACCCAGCTGTGAGTAATGATTTTGATGAGATGCTCCCATGGAGGCGTGGCCCCGCCCATTCAGGGTGGGCCTTGATTGGTGGAGCTATATAAATGAGCTGACTCAGGGGGAGAAAACGGAGTGCAGCTGGGAGTGATGTTTTGAAGAGGAGCAAACTTGCTAGAGATGAACATCCTGGGAGAAAGCCATTTTGAGGCCAGAGCTTTGGAGCAGACGCCCGCTGCCTTCCTAGCTAGCAGAGGTTTTCTGGACGCCATTGGCCATCCTCCGGTGAAGGTACCCGATTGCTGAGGTGTTACCTTGGATGCTTTGTGGCCTTAAGACTGTAACTGTGTAGTGAAATAAACCCCCATTTTATAAAAGCCAATCCATCACTGGTGTTTTGCATTCTGCAGCATTAGCAAACTAGAACAACGAGGCAAATTCCTTCTTCTCTCCATCCTCCACCCCTGTGAAGCTGGATGTTTCTGAGTTAAGCAAGACATTGAGTCCTAGAAGCTTAGAATACCTCTTGCTCTAAGGGTAGAAATAACAGGTTTTATGTTTTCTAAAAAGGACAATCAATGTCTAAGAGGAAGTGTTGGTGCTCCGGAGCATTAGAGTCAGAAGAGTTGAGAAATTTCTTCAGGACTGAAGGAAGGGATGACATCTGCAGGGTTCCTGGAATAGTGAGAAATAATGCTTCAGTCTACTAAAATACCCAGGGTCAGTGACAGGATCTAAAGATACTAATCAAATGGTGCACCTAAACAGGAAAAGGCTTCTTACCTTGATATAGAAGCACAGAAGCAGTGGAGGCATTCTGACTCTTCCGTTTTGACAAAACAAAAGTGACTTATTGAATTTTGTAATTTAAATTTCTATTGACAGGTTAAGATGTGAGACTTGGGATAATTTAAATTTATTTCAAAAGAATCAAATAAATACTATTCTTGTGCCTCAATATTGTATTAGAATAAGCAGTAGTAGTAGTTCCTGTCAGTGCATAGCAAATTAACATCCAGAGAAGACTAGACAAGATTTGGACCGCCAATACGGGGCTTTCAAAAAGTCAGAAAACTTAAAGTAGGGTTGTGCCCTAATATAAGAATTTGCTTTCCCACTAAGCATCTGTATGGCCACAATATCAAGAGTGCTGGTTTAGAGAAGTTCTAGAGAAGAAAGATAAGAAAGGAAAGAAAGCAATACTAGAGAAAACTGGCACTAATCTTTAATTACAAATTTGTTATATGAAAAAAAAGCTGTGATCCTAATTGTTGAGTAGCCAATGATTTAAAAAAAAAAGTGTATTTCAGGGCAAATCACATCCAAATGTAGAAAGAAACATGCCAACTATATGAAAATCAAGTCAAATGAAGCTAATTTTCCATTGCCAGCATACTTAATAACACTCAGGACAAAAACATGTAATCATTTACCTGAATAGTTAAACAGACTTCAACCCAAAACTTCAGTTACAAATAAATTAAGAACACATTTACTCAGAGTGAACAAAATCCTATGTAGTATCCATGCACATTGATCATCATGAAGTTCTTGTTTGTTTTTACAAAATTTTCTATGGCAATAACTTCATAAAGCTTTATTACCAGTGCTGACTAATCTTTCTTTATCCTCATGCAATGTTGACTCTTATGTCATGAATTAAAATATAAAAATTGAGTCTTAATAATACATTGCTTTCCAATTAGCCCACAGTGGTATAAATGTAAAATAGTACAAAAGGGCAACATTTTTTGCTTAGTAATAAAGTAATTTTGCTAGGTATTAAATAAAATTGGTACCTATCATATAGGAGATAAAAGATTTAAAAAAATCATAAGATCGTAGCTTGCAAATACAGAATCTGAGTTCACTGTAACCCTTCGAAAAAAGTGCAAAGAAAGTACTTTCTTTAGCTATGGTTTGCTTTGGGTGAAGGAAAAACAAATATATTGATACAAGCTATAAGCTCCTTTTGCATAGACATTAGAAAACATTTCTTCCTTTTCCAGAAAAGCTGAGAAGGAAAAAGCTTGATCCAGAGATCATAGGGAATTAAACACTATCAGTTATATGTCTATAAAATAACAAAACAACCTCAAAAATGCAACTCCTGAGATGAGTTATGTTTGTCTCTTTTAAGCTGAGTTCTAAGTACAGGTCAGCTTTTAGTCACATTTCTTGAAGCTATTTATAATGCAGTTGGCAGTCATGACATTTTGAAAAAAATATATGAAGGGGCACATCAAACATGCTTGGTATTTTTAATTTTTTTTTTTTTTTTTTTTACTGTGAACACATCCCTCACACATTTTAGATATAACACTAAAAGCTTCAAAAAGACTGGATTGGCAAAATACCTGGTTCTGGACAAGAATGGAAAGATCTGGTGGTCATAAACCTGTGAATACGATTTATTGAATGCATTTTTCAAGTCATTATGGTGTGACAGACAGCATTAAAATGAGTCTATGTGCATGTCTGTTTTATTCCATTTTATGTGAAAAGGGCCTGCTCTGGAATGGTTCCAAATTGACAGAAGAGCTCTAGAAGAGTGATAAATTTTAATACAGCTGTTAGCTAATAATGATGAATGGCCATATCTCAAACTCTTTAAGAAGTTTGAGATTTAAAGTGTTTCTTCACTTACAAGGAGATTCATCAGAGACAGTGAACAGATGTCTCCACAAGGAAAACCACCAAGAACAAAAAGGGTCCCTATTATAAGAAGATTGGAGAGAGAACTTGTAGAAGAAGGATCATTTGCATTATCCAAACTCCATGCCTTATGGAAAACAATAGATTACATAAAATATAATTATGTTAGTTTAATTTAATGTCCAAAGTAATGGAAATTAATTCCATCTGACTGAAGATGTATTTAAAAATGTTTTACTCATATTCCTTTTATTTAGTGAGGTTCATAAAAAGTACTTACTTTTCTGACAGCCGTAACTGTATCTATATGTACATTTTACATGAAGTTATAATTCTTAGTTAATCCAGTCATCTTAAAAATAGCAGTATAGTCATATGCTAAAAACTACACAGGAAATAAAGGTCTATATTTTAATATTCCCTCCATAAAATAGGTGATATTACCAGATGTTACATTTTTGATCCAGCCATCTTTATAGAAGTTGGTAGCTACCAAGTTTTATAAAAATCACTTATGAATACACTCAAGATTCATTTGTATTTTACTTTAAGTGTTAGCAAACATGAGATAACATCTTTAAATGTAAGCTTTATTCAATCTACAACTCTTTATGTCCATCAGTAATTACCATATGCTCACCTGAATATGAGAACTTTCCTATACACTGTAGTTATGATCTTAATTGATTGATATTTTCATTACAGAAGCACTTGCTAAGTACTTTACATTTCACTCTTTATGGATTTGTTGGTTCTTTCATTTGAAAATGTGCTTAGAATGATAGGATAACTCATCTATTGCTGAAGATGTTTCAGTGATACGAAAGGCAAATAAAACTCTGTATGTAACAGAAAAAAAGTCCATGATTCTAATAAAATTTATTATTCTTAATTTAATTAAACATGATCAAATATTGCCTCTGGGCATATAATACTAATATATCAAGAATTTTTCAGCATGTTAAGTTTACGTTCAGTGTAATATGATTTAATGTAGTATTGAAATACACATTGGTGTTTCCTTATTTACACATTTGATTGAAAATATTTTTCTTCCTTTGGTATACTAAAGACATTGACCCAGTTTGGTTCTTCTCATTCTTCTCTTATTTTTTTTTCTTGCTTCCTTTTTGTTCTCTTATTCCCCAAAGCTTCAACTTCCCCTTTTCTCTGTTTACTTTTTCCCTCAAAAGGTGTACTTTCTTTTATAACTTTCATCTCTCCTGATGAATTTGAAGCTATTTCCTATGGAGATTGATATTTTATACCAGTTCAGGTGAAACCTTGACAAAATTCCAGAGATTTATTTTAGAATATTAAATATTATGGCAAAATGAAATGTCAAATGACCAATTAATCTAAATAAATGTGTCTATATTGAGTCAATGCTATGATTTAACTATAATATGTAAATAGATGCCAAATTATATTAGTTCTACCCTTGTAAGGGTATCTCTAATTGGATACAATAGTGTGAAGAGAACTGCATTGTTATTAACATTCTCAAAACAGCAGTAATATTCGCTATTGTGAAAAGTAGATTACAAGTAATTTTAGGAAAGAAATGAAATTTGGTTGTTATTGAAATGTAGTGTTGTTGTCTTAAGATGCAGTCCAACTCTGAGAAATGCTATTATCATAATGATAGATCTAACAATACAAAATTGAATTTTAAATTTTTTTTCTGCATGTTTGCAATTAGGAGGCTCTTTTATAGAGGAGCAGAAAGGAGTGAGGTAAATTGAGATTTTGGAAATAATCGGGGGCAATAGTCCTCAAAACATAAAGAAAACCTCTTACTTTGTCAAAATGTTTGCCTGTTCTATTTGTAACTGAAAAGAATGTATTAGTCACAACATAAGTATGTTTAATTTACACCATGCATAGAAATTAAAGTAAAATAAAGTCAAAATCATTCTTGTGCTGAGAGAATTATAAATTTAAAGCTCTTAATCAACAAGGAAGAAAAGTGTACATTGCATTTACTTATATGAAGCACAAGCATGTTATATGGATGTTTGTAAACTAGACCAGTGGTGTTACAAGTATCACATGCTGCAGAATTTTGAGTGTGTGGGAAGAATAAAGAAGAGTCCAGGTAATTCTCCTGAAAATTAAAATTGTCCTAGAATGATATATATTTAATGTTAAAAGGCAAACAGAAAAGCTTTCACCTTATTTCATTCAAAAATGTCAAAAACAACAGCAAGAATGAAAGGCAAATGTATTTTTTTTTTAATTCAGTTTTATTGAAATATATTCACAAACCATACAGTCATCCATGGTATACAATCAACTGTTCACAGTATGATCATATAGTTATGCGTTCATCAACACAATCTGTTTCTGAACATTTTCCTTACATCATAAAGAATCAGAATAAGAATAAAAAATAAAAGTGAAAAGAGAATACCCAAAACATCCCCCCATCCCACCCTATTTGTCATTTAGTTTTTACTCCCATTTTTCTACTGATTTTTTTTCAATTTTTTAACTTTGTTTATCAAAAAATTAAAAACAAACAGGCAAACAACAACCAAAAAAAACCCACAACATTTCAAACAAAGCAATGGATTAAGGAAAACAAATAACCTAAAATAACTACTTTGCTTCCAATATGTTCCTACCATACCCCAAGAAAATTAATAAACCATGTCCAAACAGAGGAGTAAGAAAAACAAATAATCTAAAATAACTACATTGCTTCCAACATGTTCCTACCATACCCCAAGAAAATTAACAACCCCTAAGAAAACAAAGGAATAAGAGAAAAAAAAAACCTAAAATAACTCTATTGCTTCCAACATAATCTTACTATATCCAAGAAAGTTTATAAACCATAATCGTTCCTGAGCATTCCCATAACATTGAGATTACCCTCCATAGTTTATCTGTTCTTATTAGATTATCATTCCCCCTCCACTAATTGGTATCTCTAGGTCCCCTACATTCTACAGTATAAAACATTGTACATTTTTCACAGAATTCACATTAGTGGTAACATACAATATCTCTCTTTTTGTGCCTGGCTTATTTTGCTCAGCATTGTGTCTTTTTTTTTTTTTTTTTTAATCTTCATTTTATTGAGATATATTCGTATACCACGCAGTCATACAAAACAAATCGTACTTTCGATTGTTCACAGTACCATTACATAGTTGTACATTCATCACCAAAATCAATCCCTGACACCTTCATTAGCACACACACAAGAATAACAAGCATAATAATTAGAGTGAAAAAGAGCAATTGAAGTAAAAAAGAACACTGGGTACCTTTCTCTGTTTGTTTCCTTCCCCTATTTTTCTACTCATCCATCCATAAACTAGACGAAGTGGAGTGTGGTCCTTATGGCTTTCCCAATCCCCTTGTCACCCCTCATAAACTACATTTTTATACAACTGTCTTCGAGATTCATGGGTTCTGGGTTGTAGTTTGATAGTTTCAGGTATCCACCACCAGCTACCCCAATTCTTTAGAACCTAAAAAGAGTTGTCTAAAGTGTGCGTAAGAGTGCCCACCAGAGTGACCTCTCGGCTCCTTTTGGATTCTCTCTGCCACTGAAGCTTATTTCATTTCCTTTCACATCCCCCTTTTGGTCAAGAAGATGTTCTCCGTCCCACGATGCCAGGTCTACATTCCTCCCCGGGAGTCATATTCCACGTTGCCAGGGAGATTCACTCCCCTGGGTGTCTGATCCCATGTAGGGGGGAGGGCAGTGATTTCACCTTTCAAGTTGGCTTAGCTAGAGAGACAGGGCCACATCTGAGCAACAAAGAGGCATTCGGGAGGAGGCTCTTAGGCACAACCATAGGGAGGCCTAGCCTCTCCTTTGCAGCAACTGTCTTCCCAAGGGTAAAACCTATGGCAGAGGGCTCAACCCATCAAACCACCAGTCCCCTATATCTGTGATGTTAGCAACCATGGAGGTGGGGTAGGCCAATACCCCTGCATTCTCCACAGGCTCCTCAAGGGGGCACTACATCTTTTTTTTCCCCTTGTTTTTTTTTTTTTTTAACTTTCCCTTCTTTTTTAAATCAACTGTATGAAAAAAACTTAAAAAGAAAACAAACATACAATAAAAGAACATTTCAAAGAGACCATAACAAGGGAGTAAGAAAAAGACAACTAACCTAAGATAACTGCTTAACTTCCAACATGTTCCTACTTTACCCCAAGAAAGTTACCTAATATAGCAACATTTCTGTGAACTTGTTCCTACTATATCCATCAGAAATTAACAGACCATAGTCATTCCTGGGCATCCCCAGAACGTTAAATAGCTTATCTGTTCTTCTTGGATTATTGTTCCCCCTTCCTTAATTGCTCTCTATTGCTAGTTCCCCTACATTCTACATTATAAGCCATTTGTTTTACATTTTTCAAAGTTCACATTAGTGGTAGCATATAATATTTCTCTTTTTGTGCCTGGCTTATTTCGCTTAGCATTATGTCCTCAAGGTTCATCCATGTTGTCATATGTTTCACGAGATCGTTCCTTCTTACTGCCGCGTAGTATTCCATCGTGGGTATATACCACATTTTATTTATCCATTCATCTGTTGAAGGACATTTGGGTTGTTTCCATCTTTTGGCAATTGTGAATAATGCTGCTATGAACATTGGCGTGCAGATATCTGTTCGTGTCACTGCTTTCCGATCTTCCGGGTATATACCGAGAACTGCAATCGCTGGATCGAATGGTAACTCTATATCTAGTTTTCTAAGGAACTGCCAGACCGACTTCCAGAGTGGCTGAACCATTATACAGTCCCACCAACAGTGAATAAGAGTTCCAATTTCTCCACATCCCCTCCAGCATTTGTAGTTTCCTGTTTGTTTAATGGCAGCCATTCTAACCCGTGTTAGATGGTATCTCATTGTGGTCTTAATTTGCATCTCTCTAATAGCTAGTGAAGCTGAACATTTTTTCATGTGTTTCTTGGCCATTTGTATTTCCTCTTCAGAGAACTGTCTTTTCATATCTTTTGCCCATTTTATAATTGGGCTGACTGTACTGTTGTCATTGAGTTGTAGGATTTCTTTATATATGCAAGCTATCAGTCTTTTGTCAGATACATGGTTTCCAAAAATTTTTTCCCATTGAGTTGGCTGCCTCTTTACCTTTTTGAAAAATTCCTTTGAGGTGCAGAAACTTCTAAGCTTGAGGAGTTCCCATTTATCTATTTTCTCTTTTGTTGCTTGTGCTTTGGGTGTAAAGTCTAGGAAGTGGCCGCCTAATACAAGGTCTTGAAGATGTTTTCCTACATTATCTTCTAGGAGTTTTATGGTACTTTCTTTTATATTGAGAACTTTGGTCCATTTTGAGTTAATTTTTGTGTAGGGGGTGAGGTAGGGGTCCTCTTTCATTCTTTTGGATATGGATATCCAACTCTCCCAGCCCCATTTGTTGAAAAGACCATTATGGCTCAGTTCGGTGACTTTGGGGGCCTTATCAAAGATCAGTCGGCCATAGATCTGAGGGTCTGTCTCCGAATTCTCAATTCGATTTCATTGATCTATATGTCTATCTTTGTGCCAGTACCATGCTGTTTTGGCAACTGTGGCTTTATAATAAGCTTCAAAGTCAGGGAGTGTCAGTCCTCCCACTTCGTTTTTCTTTTTTAGAGTGTCTTTAGCAATTCGAGGCATCTTCCCTTTCCAAATAAATTTGATAACTAGCTTTTCCAAGTCTGCAAAGTAGGTTGTTGGAATTTTGATTGGGATTGCATTGAATCTGTAGATGAGTTTGGGTAGAATTGACATCTTGATGACATTTAGCCTTCCTATCCATGAACATGGAATATTTTTCCATCTTTTAAGGTCCCCTTCTATTTCTTTTAGTAGAGTTATGTAGTTTTCTTTGTATAGGTCTTTTACATCTTTGGTTAAGTTGATTCCTAGGTACTTGATTTTTTTAGTTGCTATTGAAAATGGTATCTTTTTCTTGAGTGTCTCTTCAGTTTGTTCATTTCTAGCATATAGAAACATTACTGACTTATGTGCATTAACCTTGTATCCCGCTACTTTGCTAAATTTGTTTATTAGCTCTAGTAGCTGTATCATCGATTTCTCAGGGTCTTCTAGATATAAGATCATATCATCTGCAAACAATGACAGTTTTACTTCTTCTTTTCCAATTTGGATGCCTTTTATTTCTTTGTCTTGTCGGATTGCCCTGGCTAGCACTTCCAGCACAATGTTGAATAACAGTGGTGACAGCGGGCATCCTTGTCTTGTTCCTGATCTTAGAGGGAAGGCTTTCAGTCTCTCTCCATTGAGTACTATGCTGGCTGTGGGTTTTTCATATATGCTCTTTATCATGTTGAGGAAGTTTCCTTCAATTCCTACCTTTTGAAGTGTTTTTATCAAAAAGGGATGTTGGATTTTGTCAAATTCTTTTTCAGCATCTATTGAGGTGATCAATTGATTTTTCCCTTTTGACTTGTTAATGTGTTGTAATACATTGATTGATTTTCTTATGTTGAACCATCCTTGCATGCCTGGAATAAACCCCACTTGGTCATGGTGTATGACTTTTTTAATGTGTCTTTGGATTCGATTTGCAAGTATTTTGTTGAGGATTTTTGCATCTATATTCATTAGGGAGATTGGCCGGTAGTTTCCCTTTTTTGTAACATCTTTGCCTGGTTTTGATATTAGATTGATGTTAGCTTCATAAAATGAGTTAGGTAGTGTTCCATTTTCTTCAATGTTTTGAAAGAGTTTGAGTAAGATTGGTGTCAGTTCTTTCTGGAAAGTTTGGTAGAATTCCCCTGTGAAGCCATCTGGCCCTGGGCATTTATTTGTGGGAAGATTTTTGATGACTGATTGGATCTCTTTGCTTGTGATGGGTTGGTTGAGGTCTTCTATTTCTTCTCTGGTCAGTCTAGGTTGTTCATATGTTTCCAGGAAATTGTCCCTTTCCTCTACATTATCCAGTTTGTTGCCATACAGTTGTTCATAGTATCCTCTTATAATTTTTTTAATTTCTTCAGGATCTGCAGTTATGTCACCTTTTTCATTCATTATTTTGTTTATATGGGTCTTCTCTCTTTTTGATTTTGTCAGTCTAGCTAGGGGCTTGTCAATCTTGTTGATCTTCTCAAAGAACCAACTTTTGGTGATATTTATCCTCTCTATTGTTTTTTTGTTCTCTATGTCATTTATTTCTGCTTTAATCCTTGTTATTTCTTTTCTTCTACTTGGTTTAGGATTGGTTTGCTGTTCATTTTCTAGCTTCTTCAGTTGATCCATTAGTTCTTTGATTTTGGCTCTTTCTTCCTTTTTAATATATGTGTTTAGTGCTATAAATTTCCCCCTTAGCACTGCTTTTGCTGCATCCCATAGGTTTTGGTATGTTGTGTTCTCATTTTCATTCGTCTCTATATATTTAGCAATTTCTCTTGCTATTTCTTCTTTAACCCACTGATTGTTTAGGAGTGTGTTGTTTAACCTCCAGGTATTTGTGAATTTTCTAAGTCTCTGATGGTTATTGACTTCTAATTGTATTCCATTGTGGTCAGAGAATGTGCTTTGAATAATTTCAATCTTTTTAAATTTATTGAGGCTTGTTTTATGTCCCAGCATATGATCTATTCTGGAGAAAGTTCCATGAGCACTAGAAAAGTATGTGTATCCTGGTGATTTGGGATGTAATGTCCTGTATATGTCTGTTAAATCTAATTCATTTATCAGATTGTTTAGGTTTTCAATTTCCTTATTGGTCTTCTGTCTGGTTGATCTATCTATAGGAGAGAGTGATGTGTTGAAGTCTCCCACAATTATTGTGGAAACATCAATTGCTTCCTTTAGTTTTGCCAGTGTTTCTCTCATGTATTTTGTGGCACCTTGGTTGGGTGCATAGACATTTACGATTGTTATTTCTTCTTGCTGAATTGCCCCTTTTATTAGTACGTAGTGGCCTTCTTTGTCTCTCAAAACATCCCTGCATTTGAAGTCTATTTTATCTGAGATTAATATTGCTACACCTGCTTTCTTTTGGCTGTAGCTTGCATGAAATATTTTTTTCCATCCTTTCACTTTCAGTTTCTTTGTGTCCCTGTGTCTACGATGAGTCTCTTGTATGCAACATATTGATGGTTCATTTTTTTTGATCCATTCTGCGAATCTATATCTTTTAATTGGGGAGTTTAATCCATTTACATTCAACGTTATAACCGTGAAGGCATTTCTTGAATCAGCCATCTTATCCTTTGGTTTATGTTTGTCATATTTTTCCCCTCTGTCTATTAATATCCTTTATTGTACCCATACCGAATCTCTTTAGTACTGAACCTTTCTCCAAGTTTCTCTGTCCTTTCTTTGTTTCTCTGTCTGTAGGGCTCCCTTGAGTATCTCCAGTAGGGCAGGCCTCTTGTTAGCAAATTCTCTCAGCATTTGTTTGTCTGTGAAAAATTTAAGCTCTCCCTCAAATTTGAAGGAGAGCTTTGCTGGATAAAGTATTCTTGGCTGGAAATTTTTCTCACTCAGAATTTTAAATATATCGTGCCACTGCCTTCTTGCCTCCATGGTGGCTGCTGAGTAGTCACTACTTAGTCTTATGCTGTTTCCTTTGTATGTGGTGAATTGCTTTTCTCTTGCTGCTTTCAGAACTTGCTCCTTCTCTTCTGTGTTTGATAGTGTGATCAGTATATGTCTCGGAGTGGGTTTATTTGGATTTATTCTATTTGGAGTTCGCTGAGGATTTATGATTTGTGTATTTATGTTGTTTAGAAGATTTGGGAAGTTTTCCCCAACAATTTCTTTGAATACTCTTCCTAGACCTTTACCCTTTTCTTCCCCTTCTGGGACACCAATGAGTCTTATATTTGGACGTTTCATATTATCTATCATATCCCTGAGGTCCATTTCGATTTTTTTAATTTTTTTCCCCATTCTTTCTTTTATGCTTTCATTTTCCATTCTGTCATCTTCGAGGTCACTGATTCGTTGTTCAACTTCCTCTAGTCTTGTACTATGAGTGTCCAGAATCTTTTTAATTTGGTCAACAGTTTCTTTAATTTCCATAAAATCATCCATTTTTTTATTTAGTCTTGCAATGTCTTCTTTATGCTCTTCTAGGGTCTTCTTGATTTCCTTTATCTCCCATACTATGGTCTCATTGTTCATCTTTAGTTCTTTGAGTAGCTGCTCTAGGTGCTGTGTCTCTTCTGATCTTTTGATTTGGGTGCTTGGGCTTGGGTTATCCATATCATCTGGTTTTTTCATATGCTTTATAATTTTCTGTTGTTTTTGGCCTCGTGGCATTTGCTGAACTTGATAGGGTTCTTTTAGGATGTGTAGACCAATTGAAGTCCTTATCTCTAATTTATCAGATCTACAGCTTCGTGGAGTACACTTTCTCTAACTAACCAGCAGGTGGCGTCCACGAGCCACCTGTTCTCCACAAGCCAGTTCTCCCCTGCTTAGCCTTTTTGGTGAGTGGGGGAGTGAGTCTTGTGGGGTCCAATTGGTGTACCAAGCTTGCGTGTGTAGTTGGTGTTGCCTGCCCTGTATATGGGGCGTGTTTCTGGGCAGTCAGGGAGGAGTGGGGGTGGCTCTAACAATCAAATCTCCCTGGTGATCCTAGAGTTTTAAAGCTGCTGCAATAGTCTAATCCTTCAGTTCAGTCCTGCCACAGTTTGTCTCTGCCACTGACCCACAAGTCGTTGGTATTGGCGTATGGTTCCTGAGACTTGCAAGTGGGCCCCTCTTCCAGGCCGTGCACCCCGGGTCCTCTGTTGAGGGATGACTGTGCTATGTCACAGGTGAGTGCTGTCCCCCCAGGGCAGTTCTGGGCTGCTGGGCTGTGTAGGGAGGCTCCCAGTCTGCTCAAATGATGGCTGAATGGGGCTTTGTTAATTCACACTGCTCTACCTTCCCAACTCTGGGACAATCAGCTGAGGTTGCAGGGAAAGCTAATGTCCACGCCCAGTTTTGTTGTGTGTGCCTGTTATTTGAAGCACTTCCGTCACACTGGGTTGTCTGGGGCAGTTCTGGGCTATGGGGCTGGCGATGGGCAGGAGTGTTTCCTGTCCACCAGGATGATGGCTGTGAGCAGACACCCCCCTTTTCTTGGGAAGTTGTGGTGTTTAGTGAATTTTCTCAGCCACTGGATTATTGCATTTTGTTTCAGCTCTCCTAGTTCTGCTCTTGACTTGACCTGCCCAAATAGCAAGTCTTTGAAGCTTTCTGTATTGGGCTTCTTAGAGTAATTGTTTTAGAAAAAGAAAAAAGGTTTAAAAAAAAAAAAAAAAAAAAAAAAAAAACGGGCCCTCCTCAGAGATCTAATGGGTTATTGAAATGCTAAGAGACAAAGCAACCAGGGCCATTAAGGAAAGTTCCACAGGGCAGAGAGATCAGCTTTTCTTCAGGATTTGCATATGCGCCTCAGGGCCCTTCCCCTTTCTATGTTCACCAGAACTCCAAAAATCCTCTGCTTTTATTTTGGAGTTTTTTGTGTTGTTTTTTTCTATGCTTGTCTCCTCTCTGCTGGGCTGGCTGCTCTCAGATTCTCTGGTGTCTGGTCTCAGTCTGTCTATGGTTGGAGTTTGGATCAGTAGAATGAGTTTCTGATAAGGACTGCCACTGCAGTTCTCCCTTCTCCTTCCCGGAGCTGACAGCCCCTCCTCCCCCAGAACTGAGCCTGGCAGGGAGGGGCGCGGGTCCCCTGGCTGCAAAAACTTACAGATTTCACTGATCTCAGCAGTTCCACGTTTTCATGAGTGTTGTATGAAGTATGCCCAAAGTCAGATTGCTCTGTGGTGTCCAGTCCACGCAGTTCCTGGCTTTCTACCTACTTTCCTGGAGGAGTAACTAAAACATACAGCTCACCAGGCTGCCATCTTGCCCCGCCTCCCAAATGTATTTTTTACATTTATGAATAAACATAGGTGAATTATACAAGTTAACATGTTAAAGGGAAAATAATATTTCTTATTTGTTATATGTGTGAGGCATTTACAGGTAGCCAAATAAGTGATAAGTGTTGGCAAAGTGTACCATGAACCATTCAATATGTTTTCTGTGGTCATAAGAGAAAGGAATAGGATAGAAAATTGTATACCACATATAACTCAAAAATTAAAAAAAAAAAAAAGTATTGGCTAAAACCCAGAGGTTTTAGGCAGGCAATTAGTTTTCATCTTCATTCATACCAAAATTTTTCAAAATTAAAATTTATCTTTTTTATTATGTTCTAGTTTTCTCTCTAAATTTCAGGTTAAGGTGCTAATGTGCTATGAAATCTACAGTTAGTACCAGAGAGAGACTAGAGCTTGGGAAATATCCCAAATTGGTATAATCAGTCATCAAAATCACAAAGATTTTACATATTAGACTGGCAAGATAAATTCTTGTTAAGAATATAAGCTTTAGAAACAGAATAAAGGGGGGTCAAATCTTGACTTTAAAAATTATTGTCTATGATACATTAATATTTATAAATAAAAATTCTTCAGTAACTTTACTTTCCACATTTTACAGGAGATAATAAATTTAATGCATTTTTTTAATTAAATGGATTATTGCATGCAATGTTCCTAGCATAGATCTGGTACACAGTAAGTATTTGAGAAGTAACTCAATTTTGTTAGGCATGCAACTTATTATTTTCATCATTCAGAATCACTAAGTACTTTATAAAATAAGACCCCTTTTATTCTGTTTACTACCAGATAAAATCCCAGAAATTATTTTGCCTTTCAAGCATTTTTTACCCTATTTTTACTGTCTTTAATCTAAAAGTATCTTATTGAGGAAGAGGAATCAATAATGGAGGAAGGATGAATCATATTACTAAAATAATATGCTTTCCTTTGGATGTTTTGATGTACTGGATATTACAGTGTTATTAATCATTACAGTACTTCATAACACTCGATAAACTGAGAGTCTTGCCTTAGCTCTCATAAAGTTGGTCATTAAATTTTGAAATTTACATTATTAAATCAGATCAATGTAGACCATCATCACACCATAGCTCTATATAGAAGTAAAAAGAAAAAAGTCTATTGTTTGGGGTAAACAACTCAGAGAGCACCTAAAACTTTATATTTAATATCCTAGGTTGCTCAACCTTTCTCTTTTCACTTTCAGGTAAAAAGTTTTCTGTATCCACATGTCATGGGATTTTTAAATGTTTTAAAATTAGAATAATTACTGTAGCAAATAAAATTATTTTTATTATTGACCAAAAAGGGTCAGTAAAGTAACTGCTAAATAAACAGGTTAATATTTAATAAAAAGTATTATGTTAAAAATATTCCAGGGACTTTGGTTATCATCATTTTTTAAGGGTGGATGTTATGTGCTATTTATTTTCAGTTAGGCTTCATTTGTCTCAGTGCTGCAATTTTATTGAACCGTTGACAAAGTGCCACACTTTCTGACTGAGGTCACTGTTAGATGGCATGCATTTGGTTTCCCATTTCTTTGGCATCTGAAATGTAGTTATCTACCAGCACATTTATATCTCCATGAGCAACGCTTAATCAAACCAGTGGAGCTAGTCAATAACACAATTATTTGTACATGTTCTTTTTTTAAAACTTCATAAAATTCTGATAGAGAAGTCTTGTCCCCAAGGTACAAATAATTTGGGAGATATACTTCTCAGAACATGAAAAGAAAAAACTTTTATTGAACCTTACCAAATGATGAACTCTGTGCTAAACTGCATAGTGTGATATCACATTTAAACTTGAAAAATAAATTTAGAATCCAACTGCATCTCACTATCTCCTGTCACTATCACTTGGGGCTAAGTCACCATCATCTCCCATCTGGATTAGTGCTGTAGCCTCCTTAGAGTTCTCTCAGATTCTGCTCTTGAACCCCCTGTAATCTAGTCTCAACGCAACAGGCTGCTGTTAAAACAGAAGCCAAATGTTTCACCCCACTATACAAACCCACCAAAGACTCTTGCGTTTTTTCAGAGCAAAGACAATGTCTTTCTATGACCAAAGTCTCCCACAGAATCTCCTTTCTCTCCACCCTGCTACAAGAGAAGTCACGGACAAACCTAGTGGTCATCTCTCAGCTCTCCCATACCCCTGCCTCCTTTTCTATTGTGTGCAGTTGTTTCCATTCTGCAGCCTGGAGGGCAGATGTTTGGTCTAATGGAACAGCATGACCATACCTTAAACCCAGAGATCAGGAATAAACAGTTCCAGCTGCATATCAGGGTGGGAACTCCCAGTAGCAGGGCCTTCTCCCTGGGTTGTATACATTCCAGTGCAGAATTGTCTCTCCTCTCAAATTGGAGCATGTGGAGTTGCTATCCACCAACCCTGAAGCAAGCAGTTGGCCTCCCTGGGAGACTGGCCTCAATGAGACCTCCTCCCCTGCTCTTTTGGACCCTTTTTGCTGTGTAACTAATAAAGCAGTCATTTGCTGAAAGTTTCTGTTGTGCCTAAGCCTGTGTACCTATGATGCACCATATAGCAACTCTCTCCACAGTTGCTCCTTCTGAACTTTATGAGTTTCCTTAGCAGCTGTTTTCCCCTCACTTACTCTACCTTCAGTCTCACCATGTAAGCTCTGTTACTGTTCCTCAAACTCTCTAAGTTCCCTCCCTTCTTAGGGCCCATGTTATGACTGTTTTCATTGTCAAGAAAATTCTTCACCTAGAATGAAGCATGTCTATCTCCCATCTCCCTTAGGGTTTTGCCCAAATGTCTCCTCAGTGAAGTCTACTTTAATCATCCTGTTTAGAATTGTGTCTCCCCAGAACTCTTGATTCCTCTTACTGTCATATGTATTTTTTTCTCGATAGTACCTGTCAACTACTAACATACTATGTAATTTATTTGGTCTTGATGGTTATTTATTGTCTATCTCCACCTTCAGAATGTAAACTCCACAAAGTTAGAGAATTTGTTTTTTCACTGATGTATCTCAAGTTTTTCAAGGAATGGCATTCACAAAGAGACACTTGATCAATAAATTATCACTGAGATGACTGCATGAATGAATGAAGTTCATAGAAATAGAACTTCTATTTTAGAGTTAAAGAAAATGAAGCTTATAAAGGTTTTGTAGTTTTCATGAAAGCTCTTAGCTTTTCATTAGTAGAGTTGAAATCTGAATAAAGGCATCCTGATTTGAATACACACAAATTTGCTTCTGTGGTACACTACAGGTTACTAGCTTCCACCCCTTCCTGCCTACTAATTGCCATTTAAGCTGTATTTCATTCACCTACTCTTCTATTAAGATTCATAAATATGGAATATCAATCATGGGAGAAGGTAAATTAATTACTTTACAATTTATGATGGAATGGAACTGCATATAGCCATAAAACATAAGAATAATTTTCAAAATGTGATAAAAATCTTTATTCAGCATAACATAATGTTGAATAAGAAATAAGGATACCAGTTTTCATATTCAATATGATGATCTCAGCAATGAAAACAAAGCATGCTTTAGGAAAAAGACCAGAAGTTTCAAGGCATTTTTATTTGTTCTTTGTAGATGCCCTACTAACAAGACAATAAAGAAAATAAATTTTTAATGAATCCCTAGGTACAAATGAAGGGAAATTAGACCAGATAAGATACATAAAAAGGTTTTATAAGATAGACAGCAGAAAAAGACAACTGACTTAGTGGACCAACACACATATACAGATCACACACACAAACACACAACCTGAAACATATGTTCCATAAGGGGAGGGAGAATTGAGGGACATCAGCTAGCTTATTTATAACAGAAATTGGAGGCACACATTTTATATAATGGTGGAGGGGAGAATAAGTGTGAGGGTTGAAAATTTAAGTATTTTTTCTGAGTCTTTATAAAGAGAATTTTATCTCCAAATTTCCTTTCCTGCCCTGAACATCAAGGTCTAGATAATTACTCCAGAGAAGTTTTTGACTTCTGAACACAAGGAACTGCATGGTGAAGGGTGTGTGAAGGAAATGATATTGGGAGATAGTAAAAGACAGCACATTGAATGGTGAGGCTAATACCCTCTCCTCCAACTCAGCTCACAGAATTGACCACAAGTTTTTCATCCATCAAGCAGGAAACAAATAAATCCTCTCTGGAGAAATAAGACATTTGCAAGAGAAAAGGATGTCAAATGTGGACTTTTTTTTTTTTTTTTTTTTTTTTTTTGTCCCTCCCCTAAATAGCTCCCTCACAAAAGGCAGCCCTAAAATAGAAGTTTAAGTTTAAGTCAGAATTTTTTTTTTTCTTTCAGGTTTAGGAAACCCAAAACCACCCTTACAGTTGAGGAAAGTATCCAACATAAATTGCAAATAACAAAACAAGTCCAGTCAGGTAACAGGAACTTAGAGGAAAATAAGGTAGGCAGGGTAGTAAAAGAAACTTCTTTGAATGTTATACCCTAGCCAAAGTATCAGTCCAGTTTCAGATGTACAATGTCTCAAAATATACATACATACATCATTTATCAGAAAACTATTGTATAATATGCTCCAGCAACAGAAGAGAAAACTAAGAAAAAAGAAGACATGAGATACTAAAGCCAAAGACTTCTACAAAATGAAGGTAAGGACTGTATAGACCTTTGGTGAAGGAAAGTCCTAGAATGACAGTTGTGCAGCAGGAACTGATAAGATGACACTTGCTCACAAGGTAGTGTTTGATCACACTAAAGAAATTTTATGATGTTTTGGAGGAATCTGAGAAAGACTTGGGGAATTTAAACATAGGCATATAGAAAAACAAGTGAGCAAAACAACCGATCAACAGAGTCAAAACAGAAGGCATTCTCTGACCAATCCATCTAAAACAACTCCTCCATTCATACTCAAGTCATAGTCTCTTCCATTATTCTGCTTTATTTTTTTCCCTATATTTCTTGGGGATTGAGGAGGGCCCCCAAAATAATACTATCTTTATTTGAATTCAATACTAACAGAGTTGATTCAATTCAGTTGAAATAAAAATAGGGCATATTGGTTTATGTATACTGGTAAAAGTGTTTCTTAATACTGCTCTGCCAAATTAGACAGATTAATCAACTCAGTAATGGGTAGTGTTAAAACATTGCAGACCTCCACACATGTACCTGAAAAACTTCTTGCATAGAGGAATAGAACAAAATATGTGCTGTTTGAGGACATCTGGCTCCCAAAAATGAAAAATAAAAACAAAAACAAAAAACAAGAGCAAAATAGAGAAAGAGAGTTAGTTAATGCATTCCAGTCTCAAATATGGCAGTCAGGTAGCTAACTCCATCTCTATTGGGAGAAATCCGAAGAAGAGTTTTATTTAATAGTTTGCTTTTTTGTTTGTGTGTTGTTTTTTATAGGGTAAATTTCTTTTTATTCAAACAAGAGATGTGGGGAGGAAGAATATGTGTTTCCCATAATATGCCCCTTAACACACTGAGCTTAACATCCTCAGTCAGGCTAAAATGTGGCTACCATCCTTGGGGAAAATATCAGCAGTGTATTATGGAAGTTTTCTCCCACCCTCATGAGACATCTTCCTCAACACTACCACTGCTCTTTTTTGTTGTTGTTTAATCCTGTTGGGACCTTTGGTAGAGAGTAGATGCATTGCTCATAGAAAGCTCTCTATTATATGTTGCATTCCAAATTATGTCTTGTCATGCTCCCCAATACAGTGTATCACAGATTCTGCAGTGATTTTAAATAAAATAATAAAGATAATTCAGTTGTCAAATGCAATATATACTTTCCCCAAATTTGAATAAAAAACTGCCTCCATTATGAATTTCCTAAGGAAAATTTTAAGTCCAAATATTAAGTAACTTGATTCACTTATATATAATTCAGAGTACAAAATTCTTAAAGTCCAAAGGAAATAAAGTCAGTCACCTGCGTCTATATTAAGAAACCACATGAAAGGTGAAACATAATAAATATTTGGAATTAGTTCAACTTTTTTTACTCCAAATTATAAAATTCATACTAGAGTGGTTTTAAATGATGCCAGTTTGTTTTCCTTATAGAGAAGAGAACTTCATCCTCATGCTTGTCACTATATAAAAACCAGTGACTGTTGCATTTCCAGGCAAGAGAATGGGGAAGAAGAAGGAAAAGGATAGAAAAAGGCAGAAAGATGAGAAGGCTTAAAACAAAATCTTTGTATTTTTGTTAGGAAGGAACGTATCCTCTGATTTTAAAATGTTATTTTAAAAGAACGTCACATGGCAGGCAAAGAAAGGAGTAGTGGAATGAAGGCTGAGTCAACCATCAAAGAATGTCAGAAACATGTTAAAAACTACTGGTTCAAACTTCTTGACCAAAAGGGGGATGTGAAATGAAACAAAATACAGTTTCAGTGGCTGAGAGATTCCAAATGAAGTCAAGAGGTCATGCTGGTGGGCATTCTTATGCACTATATACATAACCCTTTCTAGGTTTTAATGCATTGGAATAGCTAGAAGTAAATAACTGAAACTATCAAACTGCAACCCAGTAGCCTTGACTCTTGAAGACAATTGTATAACAATGAAGCTTACAAGGGGTAACAGTGTGATTGTGAAAGCCTTGTGGATCACACTCCCTTTATCCACTATATGGATGGATGAGCAGAAAAATGGGGAGAAAAACTAAATGAAAAATAGGGTGGGAGTGGGGGGATGATTTGGGTGTTCTTTTTTACTTACATTGTTTATTCTTTTTACTTTTTCTGGTATAAGGAAAATGTTCAAAAATAGATTGGGGTGATGAATGCACAACTATATGATGGGCTGTGAACAGTTGATTGTATACCACGGATGACTGTATGATACATGAATGTATCTCAATAAAACTGAATTAAAAAAAATAGTGGTTCAACATAGAATTGATGTGTTCTCAAAGCAGTTACATTTCTTTTAGACTATATAGTTTTGGTGTATGAAAATAAAGTAAATTTAAACCTTAAGACTTAAAGAGTGATAGTATCAAAGAAAAAAGGTGTAATTCTGAAACTAACCTGAAAGAAAAGTTAGAACATTTTCAAAAGACCAATCACTGTCCAACAGCTGACTATTCAATAGCAACAAAGAAACCCTGAAGACAGTGGGATATATCCACAGTTAAAGAAAATGTTTTGCTTGATGAAACATGAAATCCAGATTGATATTATTGATGGGAAACAGTATGAATTCTAAGATTTTAGAAAAAAATCAATATTATTTGTAAGCCACAATTCTCAGTTCTCAAACATTAGAATATATGTAGAATATATGGAGATCTTTTTTATTTGGAGGCTCTATGATTTCTCCCTCCTTTTATTTTCCTCCATTACAAACCAATTTGAGAAATAACATGTTCACTCTTTATCCATTAGTTTATGGAAAGCTATGGTATATTTTATCAGTGTTAGTAACTGTCTCTGATATACAAAATTTACAAAAATAACAAAACTATAAGGGTTAAAGTTTAACCAGTTGAATTCCTAATTGCATCTAAATGGTTCCCCACTCAGACACTTTGCAACTCTTTATCTATAACTGTTGCATTACTTTTAACACCAGCTTATGAAACCACGTAGAATAAATAATAAAAATTGTTAAAAAATACAAGAGTATCAGCAAAATTTTTTGTAAAATCTCCTCCAATGTTCAATTTTTTTATAGGGAGGAAAAATTCATGGGGCCCCTGCACAGCATTCACAATGTTTTGTTCTTTGTCCAGTATGCTCTGTTTCAGCAGGAAGAAAGCACTATGCATTGTCTAGTAGAGGGTGTTAATTTGAGAAGTTTTCAGTAGATTTGCCACAGTAACAGGAAGAAAGGAGCCCATTAGTTTTCTATAGTCATGGTCTAATCCCTGACTTCTGTGATGTGAAGCATCGAAGGGTGGTTGAGTAGGCTGAATGGACTTTAGCACTAGGTTATCTTTTCATACAAATGCAGAGGACAGTTATTCCCTAGGGTTACAAACTTTCATTTTATTTTCACCTTCATTGATTCACCATTAGTTGCTCAAATCAAAAGCAGAATATCTGCCTGCCTCTACATTTTTGAAGCTATGAAGCCTCTGTTTCCGTTACCTTCTTTTAAAAAGTTATTCCCTAGAAAGCTATTTGTATTTAAGGATGTACAAAAAATTTAATTTAATGTGCCATATTGGAATTGAACCACACTGTGCAGTTATATTATTCTTTCCTTGCTGTGTCTGATAGATATTATTATTTATATTATTATCTACAATTGCAATGTAACTATTACATTGCATAAATAATAGCCACATATTTTTTTAGTGTCAGTTATTTATTAAATATTAAGTGAGACATTGGGAAGACGGGAGTGATTGGGTCTACAACTCCAATATCAGAAATCTTCCAGGTTTTTTCTGACTGTAACTTTTGGTTGAAACAACTATTCATTTATCGATAAGTATGTAAATTCTAAATTGTGTATATAAAATGGAATACAAAGGATAACCTAAAAGTTATTTTATTCCAAGCCCATTCTAAGCAATTTATACATATTAATTTAACAGAAGCCTTGTGATGGAGATACTCTCATCAATGCTACCATCATCATTTACAGAAGAGGAAATGAAACAACAGAATTGTTAAGTAATTTGCCCAAAGTCACACATGTAGTAAATGATATCACCTGAGGTGTAAACCCAGTTAGTGGCTTTAACTATTGCACTCTACTTGGTAGATTTGTATCACCCTATCATACTTCCATTAAGCTATATAGTTGGATATGGTTGCCTCCATTTTAAACATAAGAACTGATCAATTTCATTGACTTACAGAAGGAAATTATGAAACTTAGCTTCATAGAGCAACAAATTCTTAGATTAGGAGTCTGCTGTATCTCTAAATGCATATAGATAAGCATAGACTAAGATTTTACAGAATGAACTATTTGAGATGGGTTTCTTTAGAAAATCAAATTAGTTATTTGCTGGTACTAAAAATAAAAAGCTTTCATGATAGACAGAAAGGTGCATACCATAAAAAAATTTTAGGGTACTTCAATTTTATATTGAATTAATCTCTTTTTTTCTTCCATTAGTTTGAGATGGGATTCTGTTATTCATAATTACTATACTATGTATTCATACATATTTGTTTGGCATATGTTTGTTTGGAAATGTCCTTATTGAAATAGATTTCCTTCCACAGATTCTTAATTGATGATACACTATTAGAGAGGACAAGGAGTGGAAATGATAAGCCCAACAACTAGGGTTAATCTCCATTGATTGTTATTTTTTTATTGTTGTTCAAAAGAACTTAGGAAATTGCTGTGCAGCAGGAAGTTTTCCATTTGGTTGCTGGGAAACAGTCATTTGTGATTACCTCAAAATATTGCCACCTGGAGTAGAAAATGCCTTTCTGTGCCAAGGTGCCAGATTAGACAGATCACATCACTTCAAGACCAAACATCTGCTGAGACAATGTTGAGTATGTTGTGAAGTCCTATTGGCTGCACTTTTAAGAGTATGAGTTTCAAAATTTCATGTGCCAATTAGTCCATGAAATATTTATTGAGTCTCTAATTTATTCAGAACACTGAAATAGTCACTGTGAGCAACAAAAAGCTAATACATAGTTTACAATCTATCTACCTCTCTAAAGAATTATTTATAATCTAAGGCTAGAAATAGTTTCAAACATAAGACAGATGTGACCTTGTCCCTAAGGCATTTATAGGAAAGGCACTCCTGCATCAGAAGCATAGTGAAGTACAGATGGCATCATAGAATCAAAAACTGTCTAGTCTAACAATCCACCTAATGCAGTCATTCCTTCTGCTATATATCATCTTCTAAGTTCTGCTTGAATAAATGCAATTATATCTACATCTAGATATAAAAGATGGCAGCCCATCTTTTTTTTTTTGGAGAGCTCTAATAAGAATTCTTTACACTATTTGCCCTTATTATGTCATCTATAGCAAGAAAAGAACAGATAATGTCTCTTCAAACATTTGAAAGCTCCCTAAGAAGTGCCATACATCTTTTCTCTTACCAGTTTCCATAATTCCTTCATAGGATCTCCTGGACTGATGCCTCAGTACAGCTTTATATATTTTTCATTTAACACTCCTCAAGCCTTGAAGACACTCCTCGACATGTCCAACACATATGATGGTTATTTTCGAGCAATTGCCTCTCTAGTTTTCTCATTTTTAGTGGGGTAAAATGCAAGATTCATGTGTCAAAAAGATTCACTTGCTTTTTGTTTTTTTGTTTTTTTTTTCCTTCTGGAATATATTTTCTAGATGAGGATAATAGATACAAAAACTTGAAAACCCACATAAAGGTTTTACCCAATTCTCACTGAAGTGAGTATGAGCCATCAAAGAATCTTGAAATAAGTCAAAGTCAACCAATCCTCAACCATGGCAAAGCTAGAGCGATGGAGTAGAGCTGGGCACTAAAGAAAAGTAGCAGAACTAACAAGACATGATCATCAATTTTGTGATGATTTTGGTTATGGTAATTGTGGCTTGAAGTGCTGGTTAAAGAAAGAGATAGAGACTCAGATATGACTGGTAAGTTTTGGTGTGTTAGTTAGTTATTCGGTTAGTATAATTTGGACTATCTGCTGTCTCTTGGCTTATATATCAAAGTAGCCTGTGTTTGGACTGAATGAATGCCACAATGCTGTCAGGAACTGTCTCAACAATCAGGCTGGTTGCCTAGATAGGGTGCAGGCTATTCTTCTCTAACCTGCAATGAAAAAGGACAGACAACTCCAGGTATCCTGACAAGTCATTGATCACTTGCCTTCTGATAGTTTGTCATTGCTCTGTACAGAGATGGCATGCCAAGGGGAAAAAAAATGAGGCTTAAACCTATAATCTCAGTTCTTCTCTGATGAACTGTTATTAAAGTCTATTAATATGATTTTTACAGACTTATAAATCCAACAAGTTTTCATGTGAATTCTTTTCATTTGATTGAATTAAATAGCCTTCTACTCTAACATTTAAATGTTATGTTATAAATTCTAATATTGTAAAATACATTTTCAAAAATCGCTATTTCATCACTGAGTCCTAACTTCTAACAAATGTTTCCTATTTTCATTATAGCTTACATTTTGTAAGTTTTCTGATATAGCTTTATACTTTCAAAAAGAATACAAATATTTAATCATCCTAAAATTTCATTGACTTTTTTTTAATGGTTTCATTCTGCTTCAGAAGGATGGAAAAAAACCTCCTGATATAGAAGACAAAGAATATACAGATCTGCATAATCTTATACTTCTCTTTTTTATTCTTTTTGAATACCAAGTTTTCTTCTTGAGAAAGGAGACTGACAGGCCTATTTAATCTTTTATATTGGCCACAATAACTTCCTATTAAATATTTTATATTGTTGTACTGATAAAGAACATAAGACATTATGCAAAACTTGGCACAAGCATGGTTCAGGAGAGCATCTGCTTAAAAATAAAATACTTGAGAGCTTGGAACTTGGCACATAGCAGTGTTCCCGAGAAGACAAAACAGACAGCTCATGTTTTAGTGATGTTACTGCGGCCTTCTATAATAATATTCTGCTCTTATCTTTATAAAGAATCTCTGCATCCCAGGTGCTGGTGTACTCTTAGAGTGAAGTGAGAAGTCTCCCACAAATCTGTCCTAAGGACACTGCTCCAGTCATAGCTGTTTCATCAGTAAGTTAATTAAGAGTTCCTCCTATTCAAAGCAATCAAGAAAAAATATGAGGTTTTGTTCAGAAAAAAGAAGGGAAAAGGAAAAAGAATAACAAAGAACAAAGGAATGTGTGCTGATGATGTTGGAGAACTAATTGTATTTCCTTAGTTTCAGAACATTGAGGCCACATAGATGTGAAAGAAAAATGAAGATATAACCTGAGCAAACACTATTTAAATAGGTCCAGATAATAGGAATATGTTTTAGCTGTTTCTTAGTCAGGGAGGAAGAAACAACAAAAAAAAAGCTAATGGGAGAAGAAAACAGATGTCACAGAAACAAAGCAAAGAGAATTTCTATGAAAAAAAAAAAGGAAAGAAAAGAAATAAGTGAGAGTCCTCCTCTTAAAATTGCAGTTAGGCAGTCAATAATAAATATTTTGGAACCAGTCCTTAAAGACTAGCGCAGCTATATTTCAACAACATTTAGTTAAGTTTGCAGATGATGCAATGGGAAGACTGAGTGGAGCTGCGTAGTTTAATTCCAACAATGGCAGAGGAGTTTCAGTATGACAGTGGATTCTCATGGAACTACAAGTTATGGTATATGAAGTTAAAGGGTCGTTTCCATGAAATCTTCTGAACCTATATCACTAAAGGAATGTTCGAGTAAAGTGAGATCCACTAAATGGCATGAGGCAGGCAAACAATCCATAGATGAAGTGCAAGCAGAGGTAGATATTGAATTAATCAAAGGTTATATTCTAAATGCTGCATCCAACACAGAAGGTGATAGGGACAGGGAAATGCTCTCCTGTAAACCCAGAGGTATTGACTTTGTGTTGCTCCCTATAGGGAACCCTATAAAATTGAATTCAAAGCCAATGTCAGAAAATAAAATGTCTAGTTCTGAAAGAAAAGGAGCATCATGTGTCTGAAATGGCAAATAGTGGTAGCCAACACATATTGGAACAGAAAAGGAGCTAACATCAAAGCAGGGTAAGAGTTTTTTAAACATTCCTGGGCCTGCCTGAAAGGAGAAAGGAAACACAACAAAGATAAATGAAATGTCCTGCTGAAGAAAAATGTGGCAGAAAGAAATATGTCTGCTGTGATGGAGGTAACACAAGTTCCTCAGGGCCAAAACAGTCAAATTTCTAGAGTTAAGAGTTTAAGGGTTTTTCATACTTAGAGGTAATGCTCTTCCTTGGATACTAGTCTTCGAATGCATCAAAGCTCAAAGTAGCTACAGGACAGTTCAGAAACTGCTAGGAATGAATCTCTGCCTGACTTAGAAATTTGTGACAAGATAAATCCTCCTACTAGATGTGAGATTTTTAGGGTAAAAAGTACAGTTTCAGTCTCAATGGCACAGTGCTGGTGCTGATTTGGATGAATTATGTCCCCCAAAACACCATGTTCTTTGATGCAATCTTGTGGGGGCAGATGTATTGATTAGGTTGGAATCTTTGGATTAAGTTGTTTCCATGGAGATGTGACCCATGCAAATATGGGTAACACCATTGGTAAGATTATTTCCATGGAGATGTGGCCCCACCCATTCAGCATGGGTCTTAATTAAATCACTAGAGCTCAGACAGAAGGAGAGATATTTGAAGATGTACATTGAAAGCTGATGCTGACATTTTGGAGAATGCCATTTTGAAATGCAATCTGGGAGCAAGCAGATGCCAGCCACATGCCTTCCAAGCAAACAGAGATTTTCTGGACACCAATGGCCTTTCTCCAGTGAAGGTACCCTATTGTTGATGCCTTGCCTTGGACACTTTATGGCCTTAAGACTGTAATTTTGTAACCAAATAAACCTCCTTTATAAAAGACAATCCACTTCTGTTGTTTTGCATAATGGCAGCATTAGCAAACCAGAACAGTGCTGAAAGGCCCAAAGATTTGGGTAAATACTGGAAAATTCACAGTGCCTTGCCAAAAAGTGGGACTCTGAATGAAAATATTTAATTTGAGGGTGCCTGTTAAATTGAAGGGTTACCTGTTGACAAAAGATCATGGTTGTATCACTATACAAAACACACATTTACTTTCTGACAGGAAGAAAACAATTTTCAATAGTAAATATAAATTAAAAGTGATAAATATTAAAGGAAGAAAGTCCCCAGAGATAATTCAGCCTAATTATCAATGTAATGATCTAGTTATGTATTTATTAATTTTTACTTTTTAAGGAATATCTGTCTTAGCATTTTCTGAGAAGTTAGTATGATACAGAGATTCTCACCTCACTACCTTCACATATGGTATATGTGGTGCCACCCTAAACTCTTATTCAGAGATTTTTTTTCCCAATTAAGTTAAAGTCAATAGGTTGTAGTTTATGAAAAATTGGCTCAAGCTGACTGGCATCCTGGGTTGACTGAAGCATTGACTCATTGTACAAATATATTCAGATGTCTTCTAAATCATTTATTCTTTTAGTAAATGATTATTGAGTGGCTCCTATTTATGGCCTATGTCTAGGCACGCTGAAGAATCAACTGTGAGCAAGACAGTGTTTCAACCTTTGAAAAGCTTACATTGAAATGGGTAATATAGACATATTTTCTTTTCGTGAACAGATGAGAAAAGACGGAAGACAAAATCTTTGTGGGAGATGACCTGGTCAAAGAAATGAAAGGAAAGGCTATTGGACAGGTCATCCACATAAACATTCAAATGAACAAAAAATGAGACAAGGGTAGTGTTAGTGTGACAGTAAGCCAGGTGCTAAAATCGTCATGGAGTAGAAAAGAATGCCTCAAGTACTGGAATGCCTGTGGAAAGTAGGGGTAGTGGGTGGTAGAGTTTGATGACATGATATTCAGAACCACTGCCTTTAGACAGGAGGAAGGAAGATTAATCTAGAAGCAGCATTGGAAAGCAAGGGGACTTCATGCTCCAACTTTAGGCCCAGTAGTTCTGAAGGATGGGGAGAAAAAGCAACCACCTCTTTATATGGCTGCAAGAGAAGTAGAAAAGAGCCAGATTAGAGTTATGAGAAGAAGATGAAAGGAAGGCCAAAGAAGAGGTAGAGAATAGAGAGGAATGTGCTGATGACTAATAGTGCATTCCAGAGGGCACAATAGAAATGTTTCAGTAAATGACAAGGAAGGTGTTAGGTAACATCATAAGTTCTGACTTAGAGAGTATCTAAATATTAGAGTCTGTGCAATGAAAAATGACCCATGAGATCTGTGTATTGTGTGGTAAGCAAAATAACTAAAAGCATTATTGGCTTAATCCTAATGGTCTGGTTACACATAGTGATGGTGATTCTGCAAGTCTTAAAAGGAAGAAAGGGTGCAAGTAATTCAAAGAGCATGCAGAATTCTGTTCTGCCACTTGCGCCACGCCAAAGGAAGCCTGCAGAGCAATATCTGACCATAGGAACACTCTTTTAACTTCTGTTTGTATAATTCTATGTGGAGCCTATTAAGAAATTTTGGTAAATTGTATTTGATATGAAAACTAAAATAATAAATTTTTGGCCTATGATGGAACTTGGTCTTGGAGTTATTGTATTATTCCACTTCATTTCAGAATCTTCTTCAGCAAAAGGTGAGCCTTTCACCAGTTTTGTTTTGTTTTGTTTTGTTTTTTTCAATTTTCAGGAGCATTTATAACAGAGCAGAAGTTTAGATGTGGGGAAGAGCATTAATAAAGAATAAAGAATCTTGCTCTTATAACTACTGTCTCCTCCCCCAAAAGTTTAGGAGTTAAGCTCAATGTGATGAGAAAACAAAATCTGACAATCTAAGCAGAACACTTATTTTCCCTTTCCTTGGCTAATAAAATAGGAACTTGGGTTCTATCAACAGTAATGAGAAAAAGTGTCTTTCCTTCTATCCAATTCTCACTCATTCCTTTCTCAGGAGGAAAAAAGTTATTCTTAATGGAAAGAGAAGAAAGGGTCTTGTGTGTTCCTGGCTTTTGGCTTTTCCTCAGGACCTGACTGCCTGCATGCTGCATGCTTTCTTCTTTCTTCATTGTGTTGCTGAGTTATAGATATGACATTTGATGTCCCACCTGGTTCTCCATTTCCTTGTTACTTGCTGTGATGGTTAGGTTTATGTGTCAACTTAGCCAGGTGATGGTGTCCAGGTGTCTGGTCAAGCAAGCACTGAAATAACCTTTACTGCAAGGACATTTATAGCTGGTTAATAAACCAGAAGGCTAGTTTATTAAATCATCAGTCAATTGGCTGCAGTTGTGACTGATTACATCAATGAAGGGCATGTCTTCCACACTGAGAGAATTCAATCAGCTGGATTTAATCCAATCAGTTGAAGACTTTTAAGTGAGACAGATAGAGGACCTTCACTTCTTCTTCAGCTAGCCAGTGAAGTGTTTCCTGAGGAGTTCATCAGACACCTTCATTGGAGTTGCCAGTTTGCTGCCTGCCCTTTGGAATTTGGACTCGTTCAACCCCACGGTTGCGTGAGACACTTTTGTAAATCTCATATTTCGATATCTCTTGTTGATTAGAGAACCCTAACTAATACACCTGCCAAGCTTCATTTATCTGCCATATGAAGTCTGAAGTATTTTATTTGTATCTTACCAATTAAAATGAGAGTCTGGAACCATACTGGATTCGTATCCTAGATCTACCACTTGTTAGCTGGGAAACCTTGGGAAAAGTTAGTTAAATCTTCCTACCCCTCAGTTTCTTCATCTCAAAAAATAGGAATAATGATATTATCCAACATAGAGGGTTAAAATGATGAGTGAATAAATTGAATGTATGTAAAGTGCCAAGAAGAGTGCCTGGCAATAAGAAACACTGTGGAGGTGTTAACAATAATCATTATCTTCCTTGTTGGTTTTACCTTAGGTTTTTTTAAATATCTGCATGCTGTGTTTCTCTTAGTTTATGCAAGTTGTTTTCGGCAGTACTTATTGAGACTAATGCCATAATTTTAAAAAGATATTATTAACATAATTAATACATGCACTAACACAGAAAATATTTGGTTTATGTTTGTCTTCTCTTGGTATAACCTGTGACATTACTGGTCAACAAGACACTGCCTGTCCTCATGGAGTTTATGGTAAAATAAGAAATATGGTTAATAACTGGCAAGTTACTTTTTGTATTAGAGAAGTTACTGTTTTACAGAAAAAATAATGCATAAAATAGAGTACCGTGTACCACACTAATTTAACACCTTGCATTGGTGTGGTATATTTGTTACAATTGACAAAATCAGATTTTTATAAGTATACAGTTATGGTTTAACTTATGTTTCACTGATTGTGTTGTGAAGTTCTATGGAATTTTAAAAAAAAAATTATTCTTGTAACATATATACAACCTAAAATGTCCCCTTATAGCCACCTTCAAATATATAACTGAGTGCTGCTAATTACATTCATAATGGTGCTCAGCCATCAACACCATCCATCACTAAAAGTTTTCCAATGTCCCAAATAGAAACTGTACATTTTAAGCTTTAACACCCTATTCCCTACCCCAACCCCATCCCGTGGTAATCTATATTCTGGATTCTGGCTCTGAGTTTGCTTACTCTAATTATTTCATATCACTGAGATCATATAATATTTGTTGTTTTGTATCTAGCTTGTTTGGCTCAACATAATGTTTTCAAGGTTCATCTATGTCCTTTCATACATCAGAATTTCATTCCTTTTTATAGCTGAATGATATCCCACTGTCCGTATATACCACATATTGTTTATCTGTTCATCAGTTGATGGACACGAGTTGCTTCCATCTTTTTGGCAATTGTGAATAATAGTACCATGAAGATTTATGTACAACTATATACTCTATTTGTTGCTTTGGGGTACCCAGAAGTGGGATTGTTGGACCATATGGTATTTCCATACTGAACTATGTAAGTGACTGCCAAACTGTGTTCCACGGCAGCTGTACCAGTTTACATTGTCACCAGCAATGAATAAGTGTTCTTAATTGTTCAGATCTTCTCTAATCCATGTAATTTTCTTTTTTGTTTTTTAATAGTAGCCATGCTAGTGGGTGTAAATGGTATCTTATGTGGTACTGTTTGTATTTCCCTGATGGTTAATGATCTTGAGTATCTTTCACGTGCTTTTTGGCCATTTGTATATCTACTTTGAAAGATTTGTTTAGTGGTTTGTTTGTCTTTTGTTGTTGATTTGAAGATTTATTTATATATTCTGAATAATAAACCCTTATCAGATATATGGTTTTCAAATATTTTCTCCCATTGTGTAGGTTGTCATTTTACTTTAATGATAAATTCCTGTGAAGCACAAAATTTTTATTTTGATGAGGACCCATTTATCTAATTTTCTTCTTTCGTTTATTGTGCTTTGGGTGTAAAGTCTAAGAAATCATTGCTTAACTTAAGGTTGTGGAGATGTTTCCCTAAATTTTCTCATAGGAGTTTTATACTTCTGGTTCTTACATTTAGTTCTTTGATCCAGTTTGAGTTTACTTTTTATTCAATTTTATTGAGATATAGTCACATATCATAAAATCATCCAAAATGTACTATCAGTTATTCACAGTACCATCATCTAATTGTGCATTCATCACCACTTGTACCAGAAAAAGTAAAAATAAGAATAAAAAATAAAAGTAAAAAAGAACACCCAAATCATTCCCACCTCCCACCCTATTGCTTATTTAGATTTTGTCCCCATTCTTCTACTCATCCATCCATATACTGGATAAAGGCAGTGTGATCCACAAGGCTTTCATAGTCATGTTACTCTTTGCTATACAATCATCTTCGAGATTCAAGGCTACTGGGTTGCAGTTTGATAGCTTCAATTATTTACTTTAACTATTCCAATGCATTAAACCCTAGAAAGTGTTATCTATATAGTGCATAAGAATGCCCACCAGAGTGACCTCTCAACTCCATTTGAAATCTCTCAGCTGGGGAAATTTTATTTTGTTTCATTTCACATCCACCTTCTGGTCAAGAAGATGCTCTCAATCCCATGATGTCAGGTCCAGATTCATCCCTGGGAGTCATATCCCACAGTGTCAGGGAAATTTACCCCCCTGGGAGTGAGATCCCACATAAAGGGAAGGGCAGTGAGTTCACTTGTCGAGTTGGCTTAGCTAGAAAAAGAGGACCACATCTGAGCAACAAAGAGGTACTCATGGGGAGACCCTTAGGCACAATTATAAGCAGATTTAGCCTCTCCTTTGCAGTAATGAGCTTCATAAGGGCAAGTCCCGTGGTAGAGGGCTTGGCAAATCAAACTGTCAGCCCTCAATGTTTGTGAGAACATCAGCATCAATCCAGGTGAGGAAGTCCAACACCTCTGCATTTAACCCCAGCTCCTCAGGGGGAAACTGCATGTATATTTTTATTCTCAGTCCAAATTACTTTGGGATGTGCTTCCATTTCACACTAACCTATGCAAACCTACCAGGTCTCATTTCCTTCCTATTAAAAGCTCCATGTAACTATGGTATCTGAACAGACTGTATGAGTTGAA